>NW_016988093.1:0-260 GCF_001483705.2 Eufriesea mexicana | reverse complement strand
TACATAAATCCATCCATAAGTACATCCATCTAAACATCCATTCATCCATCCATACATTCGTCCATTCATCCATCCATCCATAAATGCATCCATCCATACATTCGTCCATCCATACATCTATCTATCCATACATCCGTACATACATCGATATTTGCATCAATGCCTTCATTCATACATCCATCCATCCATACATACATCCATACATTCACATATCCATATATCCATAAATCCATCAATCCGTACTTCCATCCATCGATACA
>NW_016988092.1:0-314 GCF_001483705.2 Eufriesea mexicana | reverse complement strand
TCAGATGATGTCAGTTCAGGTCAGTTCAGGTCAGGCCAGGTCAGGGAAGGCCAGGTCAAGTTACATCGGGCCATGTCAGGTCAGGTCAGGCCAGGTTAGTTCAGGTCCTGTCAGGCCTGGTCAAGTCAGGTCAGGTCAGGTCAGCACAGGTCATGTCAGGTCAGGTCAGGTCAGATGATGTCAGTTCAGGTCAGTTCAGGTCAGGCCAGGTCAGGCAAGGTCAGGTCAAGTTACATCAGGCCATGTCAGGTCAGGTCAGGCCAGGTCAGTTCAGGTCATGTCAGGCCTGGTCAAGTCAGGTCAGTCAGGTCAGG
>NW_016988091.1:0-347 GCF_001483705.2 Eufriesea mexicana | reverse complement strand
GTTAGGTCGGGTTAGGTTAGGTTAGCTTAGGTTAGGTGAGGTCACGTTACGCCCGGTTTGGCCGGGTCATGTTAGGTTAGGTTCGGTCAGGTCAGGTCAATTCATGTTAGGTTTGGTTATGTTAGGTTAAGTTAGATTAGGTTAGGTTAGGTTAGGTTAGGTTAGGTTAGGTTAGGTTAGGTTAGGTTAGGTTACGTTGGAGTTGTTTGATTTGGGTTAGGTTGGTGTGGGTTAGGTTGGGTTAGGATAGACTAGGTGATGATAGGTTTGGTTAAGTTGGGTTGGGTAAAGTTAGGTAAGGTTAGGTTACGTTGGGTGTGGTTGGGTTAGGTTAGTTTGGGTTAGGT
>NW_016988090.1:0-484 GCF_001483705.2 Eufriesea mexicana | reverse complement strand
TCTTTTCTCCTTATTTATGCAAGAAGGTTAGCTCACAACGACATTAGTCGAAAATGTCAATAAGATTGTATTTGCCGGACAGACTCTATAGCGTTGGAATGGCAATAGCACGCCAATAGAATATTTCCTCCTTATTTCTTCAAGAAAGTTAGCTCACCACGATATTAGTCGAAAATGTCAATAAACTTGTATTTTCCAGCCAGATTCTACAGGACTGCAATGGCTATGGCACACCAATAGAATCTTTCCTCCTTATTTATGCACGAAAGTAAGCTCACCACTATATTAGCCGAAAATGTCAACAAAATTGTATTTCCCGGCCACAATCTATACCATTGTAATGGCTATAGCAATTAAAAAACATCTTTCCTCCATACTTACGCAAGGAAGTTAGCTCACCACGGTATTATTCGAAAATGTCAGCAAAATTGTATTTTCCAGAGACATTCTATATCATTGCAATGGCTATAGCACTCATAAAGCA
>NW_016988089.1:0-551 GCF_001483705.2 Eufriesea mexicana | reverse complement strand
GTATGGATGGATGTATGGATGTATGAATGGATGGATGTATATATGTATGGATGTATGGACTGACGGATGTATGGATGGACGGAGGTGTGGATGGCTAGATTTTTGGATGTATGGATGCATGAATGTTTGGCTGTATGGATAGATGGATGTATGGATGGATGGATGTAAGGATGTATGGATGTATGGAAGTACGCGTGTATGGATGTATGTATGTATGAATGAATGGCTGTAAGAATGTATGGATGTATGCGTGTATGGATGTATGGATGTATGGATGTATGGACGTATGGATGTTACGAATTTACGGATGTTTTTTTTGGATGTATGTATGGATGGATGGATGTATTGGTGTATGTATAGATGTATGGATGGATGGATGGTTTGTTGGATGGATATATGGATGGAGAGATGTATGGATCGATGGACGTATGGATGGAATGATTTGTGGATGGACGAATGTATCCAAGTGTGGACGTATGGATGGGTGGTTGTGCGGATGGACGGATGTATCGATGTATGAATGTATGGATGGAAGGATCTATGACTGGATG
>NW_016988088.1:0-1205 GCF_001483705.2 Eufriesea mexicana | reverse complement strand
TTTTGACGTATTGCTTCCTACTTACAAATGCGGTTCCTCTCGTCGTTGAACATGGCTCCCACTATACCTTTCCTCTAGCAGTTTATTTTTGGTTAAATCACTGGTTATATTTCCTCCCGAACTGTCTAAGGCCATTATCATATGTTTGTGTTCGGATGGAAAACCAGCCAGAATAGTTACAGCAAGCAGCTTGCCTTCAATCGGATTACCTATGTCGGCAAGTTCTTGGGATATGGAAATTGTCTCTGAAACATACCGGTTCATGTCGTTAAAACCGTTGCAGTAAATTTGGTAGAGCCCTCGCATGAGATTAAGTATGCGAGCCAGTCGTTTATCTTCGTAACCATGAGAAAGGTTTGTCCAGGCTCCTTTCGCTGTTTCGGCATTCTTCAGATAAACGTGACAAGTTATGTTCACATTCAGGCAAATTGTTGCTAGCACTTTCTGGCTTTTTTATCTTCGTAACCATGAGAAAGGTTTGTCCAGGCTCCTTTCGCTGTTTCGGCATTCTTCAGATGGACGTGACAAGTTATGTTCACATTCAGGCAAATTGTTGCTAGCACTTTCTGGCGTTATCTCGAGCCTAACGTCACGGGGTCGGAGAATGTTATGCAGTCCCATAGGTCCATGCCAATAAGAGTTGTTTTCATAAAAAATTTCCAAGTTGAATAATCTTTTGAACCACTCAAATTTGGTCCGATTACGGGGATGCCTCCCATTACATTAAAGCTTGGCGAAGGAGAAGTTACAGATGTCCTTTCGTCCGCCATTTTGTTTTATTCGTTGTCTCGGAGTAACGGAATCTTCAAGGAAGCGATAGACAGTACTTATTCCGCTTTATGTTATTATTCCTTTATTAGTCCATAAGAACGTGTAGCGTACTAAGGAAAAAAACTTTCTCAGCGTGTTAACTGCAGCCGGCGAGCTCTAAATCTTCTTTGGCCACTTCATCCTCCTATCCTCCAAACTTTGAGTCAAAGCCTTTGATCTTCTCTGCGTCGCCTTGCAAATATTGATGTTCCTTTAATTCAGTATCCTGGGCGCATAACCGGATAGAATTTGGTAGGGCAGTGGATTTGTAACGGAAAGAACACAGATTATACAAAAATGGGACTGTTTATTATTATGTGACTGACTCGGTATGCGCTGTACAACGATAGCTTAGAGATTAGAGGCAAGATCGTAATAACAACAGAATTTAGCTA
>NW_016988087.1:0-677 GCF_001483705.2 Eufriesea mexicana | reverse complement strand
CACATCTATAAATCCATCCATCCGTACCTCCACCCAACCATACATATATCCATACATACATCCGTCCATTTCTTCATCCATCCATCCATACAAACATACATCCATACATCCATACATTCATACATCCATGTATACATACATCCATACAACCATACATTCATACATCCATACATCCGTACATCCATACACCCATCCATCCATCCATCCATACATCCATCCACCCATACATCCACCCATCCATTCATCCATCGAACCATACATCCATCCATTCATAAAAGCACCCATCCATACTTCCATCGATACATACATCTATACACCCATACATCGATCCAACCATAAATTCATACATCCGCACATCCATATATCGATGCATCTATTCATCCATCCAACCATACATACATCCATACATACATCCATCCATACATACATCCATACATACATCAATTCATACGTCCATACCTACAATCACACATTCATCGTTACATGGATACACACGCACGTCCATACATACATCCAAGCATACATCCATACATACATCCACACAAACATCCGTACATACACCCATACGACCCTACACTCATGCATCCATACATATGTACATCAATACATCCATGCTTCCATATATCCTGCCATCCACACATACATCCACCCATACATCCATCCATCGTTGCATTCAT
>NW_016988086.1:0-793 GCF_001483705.2 Eufriesea mexicana | reverse complement strand
GCGTTGTACTCCCCACTGATGTGTTCTGCTCGGCTCTGTGGAGGCGAGCAATAGCTTCCGCGGTACGTGACGTTTTGTCAGGTTACGTTCGGCTAGGAAGGGTTAGGGTAAGTTTGGTTAGGGTAGGTTCATCGTTTGTGCTGTACAGCGCTATTTGGTGGATTTCTGTCCTACAAAGCGCTCAGAATGTCCTGCTTGCCTCCGGGAGGGGGTCTTCAATAACGGTATCGGCAGGTTAGGTTGTGTTAGGCTATGTTTGTCAAAGTTCTGTTGGTTTGGGTTAGGTTTGGATAACGCTGAGTTTTCTGATATACATTGCAATTCTATGGATTTCTGCGTTCTACGGTCCACTAGCGTGTTCTGCCTGGCTCTGAGGAGGCCAGCAATAGTGGTCGCGTCACGTTATGCTGAGTTAGGTTACGCTTGGTTATTCTACAATTGGCTGGGTTAGAGGACGATAGCATTGACTTTAGTGCTATAGCCTCCTTTTAGGTGGATTTCTGCGCCCTACAGTGCTCTAATATTTCCTGCTTCGCTGTGGGAGGGCCAGGAATAGTGGTCTCACACGCTTGGTTGAGTTATGCTTCGTTCGTTTATGTTACGGTTGGTTTGGTTAGGAGGGGGTAGCTTTGACTTTAGTGCTATTTTCGGCTATTAGGTGGATTTCTGCGCCCCACAGTGCTACAAAATTCTCAGCTTGGCTCTGGGAATGCCAGCAATAGTGGTCTCATCACGTTATGATGATCCATGTTGCGCTCGTTTAAGTAGGGTTAGCCTAAGTTTAGTTAGGATA
>NW_016988085.1:0-600 GCF_001483705.2 Eufriesea mexicana | reverse complement strand
AAAAAATTTGTTAATAAATACAAATTACAAAATAACAATATTAATGGGTGCGATATAAAAAGGATATTCGTTATTAACCCCTCGCCCTACGATTTAAGATTCGACAGCGTTGTCTGAAAACGTAAACAGAATCGGCGTCCATTCCACGGCTCGGCAAATCTGTCTTAAATTGTACCAATCGCACACAACTTACATGGGGCACATCAACAAATCATGGCTGTAGTGTTTTACATTTGGCCCAGCCGACGTACCACGTATCACCTCATACGTGGTTGTAGGCCAGAGTTAATATTTACATACTCTTAATATGCTATTAATATAGAAAATTCTTGATTAATTTTGAATATCTATTGTTAGTATTTATGAGTTCATTAAATGTTCATTGATTGCTTACTCCAATGTTTGCACATACATTTCTCAATACTACAAAAATTATTTCTTACATTCCTTTTCTATTAATATACAGGTATTCTTTCATTAATTTAATATGACGTATAAAATATATTTATTGGGTATTCCAGAATGTGAATTGTGACATCGGCCGAACGTCCTTAGGCTAGCGCGTACTCATACATATAAGCACTATTATACTATATTATA
>NW_016988084.1:0-614 GCF_001483705.2 Eufriesea mexicana | reverse complement strand
CCGACTTAGATGGGGTTACTTAGGTAGCATAGGAACTTGTATTTATGGGAGGTCGAGGGCTCATCGAGGACTTGCGAGAAAGTCCTCTAACCTCCTTCAAATAGAAATCCATCTATTCTCAAGGATTTCAACGTTGGTCATTACAGGCTAATAGGTCCACTTGCTCTAATCCAATCGTAAATATAATTCACACGAATTTTCGTTATCGACTGGAGCGAATAGGGTTATATTGTATCGTGTAACGAAGAGAGTGAAAATTACACTGGACCAAATGTAACAGAACGACAAGGCACTGATGTAGACGTAGGACCAAGTTAAACAGTGTCAAATTTTTAACATAAGAGAAAAAAATTCTCAACCTATCCCTCTTGCTCCTCTGAGTAGAGGATCTGACAGTCAATATATCGCATCGTGTGACAAAGAGAGCGAAGATTACACTGGACCAAATGTAACAGAACGACAAGGCACTGATGTAGACGTAGGACCAAGTTAAACAGTGTCAAATTTTTAACATAAGAGAAAAAAATTCTCAACCTATCCCTCTTGCTCCTCTGAGTAGAGGATCTGACAGTCAATATATCGCATCGTGTGACAAAGAGAGCGAAGATTACACT
>NW_016988083.1:0-761 GCF_001483705.2 Eufriesea mexicana | reverse complement strand
CCCCAGCGCCAAGCGGAGTACGTTAGAGCACTGCAGTGCGCAAAAATCCACAGAACATCAGTGTATACCGCAATAGCCAAGGCTTTCTTATCCCAAACTAACGAAACGTAACCTAACCAAGCGTAGCGTTACTCGACCTATCGTGCCGTGTCCACAATTTCTGACCTCCACGGCGCCAAGCAGAGCTAATTATAGCACAGTGGAGCCCAGAAGTCCACCGAATAGCATTGTATAGCGCAAAAGTCGAAGCCATCCTGACGAAACTTAACCCAACCTAACGCAGCCGAACGCAACCTTGCTCAACCAAACCCGCCACGACCGCTGTTGTTAGCAGTGCAATGCAGAGCGCAAATGCTTGCATTGCAATGCAGGGCGCAGATATCGACCGAATAGCAGTGTATAGCACAAAAGTCGAACCTATCCTTACCAAGCCATTCCTCACCGAGCCAGGCCAAGCGTAACATAACCCAACCCAGCCTGCCTCTATTGCTGGCCACCATAGAGCCAAGCAGAACATATTAGAGCTCTGTATAACGCGGAAATCCACCGCATAGCAGTGTACAGACAAAAGGCAAATCTATCCCGTCCTAACCTAGCCAAGCATTACCTAACCAAACGTAACATAACTCTACCTAACGTGCCGCGGCCACTATTCCTGACGTCCCGGGAAACAGGCAGAGTGTTGCAGCTCACAATACGGAGCAGAAGTCCATAGAATTGCGGTGAGTAGCATAAAAGTCATAGCTATCGCAGCCTAACCA
>NW_016988082.1:0-539 GCF_001483705.2 Eufriesea mexicana | reverse complement strand
CTATGATGGTTGTGATTTTTGCGCTGTACACTGATATTCAGCGTATTTCTGCATCTACAGGGCATTAATATGTTCTGCACGGCACTGGGGATGCCAAGAAAAGTGGTCTCGTCTCGGTAAGCATAGCTTTGTTAGTCTACGTTTGGTTAGGTAAGGTTAGGTCGCGTTATGTTATGATATATTTGATTTTTCCGCTATTCGCTGCTATTTGTCAGCACTCTGAGATCTACTCTGCCCTAGTAAATGCTGCTTGGCACAGGGGTCTCCAGCAATAGTGGTCTCGGCACGTTAGGTTAAGTTAGGTTGCGTTTGGTTATATTACGTTCGGATATGTAAGGATAGGGTACCTGTGACTTTTGCGTTATACACTGATATCCATTGAACTTCTGCGCTATACTGTGCTCTAATATGCTCTGCTTGGCTCTGGGAGTGACATCAACAGTGGCATAGGCAAGCTAAGTTGAGTTAAGCTACGATTGGTTAGGTTATGTTATTTCAGGATAGGTTAGGTTATCTTTGACTCTTGTCCCTTACACTGT
>NW_016988081.1:0-709 GCF_001483705.2 Eufriesea mexicana | reverse complement strand
GTCGAAAATGTCAATAAAATTGAATTTTCCAGGAAGATTCTAAAACACAGCTAAGCCTCTAGGACTCCAGCAGTATCTTTCATACTTACTTAAGTTAGAAAGTTAGCTCACAGAGATATTAGTGGATAATGTCAATAAAATAGACTTTCCCATCCAGATTCTATAGCATTGCAATGGCAATAGCACGCCAATAGAATGTTTCAACCTTATTTATGCAAGAACGGTAGCTCACCACGATATTAGTCGAAAATGTGACTAAAATTGAATTTTCCAGCCAGATTACAGAGCATTGCAGTGACTATAGCACGACAATAGAACCTTTCCTCCTTTAGAACCTTTCCTCCTTATTTATGCAAGAAAGGTAGCTCACTACAATATTAGTCGAAGATGTCAGTAAAATTGAACTTTCCAGCCAGATTCCAGAGCATTTTAATGGCTACAGCACGCCAAGAGGACCTTGCTTCCTTATTTATGAAAGAGAGTTAGCTCACCATATTACTAGTCAAAAATGTCTATAAAATTGAACTTACCAGGCAGATTCTACAGCAGTGCATGGCTATAGCAATCCAAAAGGATATTTCCCCTCACTTACGCAAGGACGTTATCTCACGACGATGTTAGTCGAAAGTGTCAATAAAATTGAATCTTCCAGCCAGATTGTACAGCAATGCAATAGATATAGCATGCCAAAAGGATCTTTCCTCCTTAC
>NW_016988080.1:0-410 GCF_001483705.2 Eufriesea mexicana | reverse complement strand
ATCCAAACCCGATGCCCGAGCCATAAATCTCGATCCCGATAAATCTCAAAATCAATCCACCGCGAAATGCAACAGACACGCCAACAAGCAAGCTGTACAATGTTGTACGTGACAAAATGTCAACACACGTGATTTTCAGTGTTTCTCGAGTAACCTCGAAGCGATATATTTTGTCAAAAAAATAAAAAAATCGACCGGTTATAAATCAAATTTGATTTTACAGGGCAAGATTAGTAATATTGGAATAAAATTTGTACAAAGTATATTTCTGTAATTTAATAATATATAATATAAAATACAATAAATATTTTCTAAATATTTATAGCTTTCATGTTAACACACGTGCTTTTCAGTATTTCTCGAGTAACCTCGAAGCGATATATTTTGTCAAAAAAATAAAAATATCCACT
>NW_016988079.1:0-842 GCF_001483705.2 Eufriesea mexicana | reverse complement strand
ATGTATGTATGTATGTATGGATGAATGGATTGGTGGATGGATGTATGGATGGACAGATGTATGTATGGATGGATGGATGGATTTATGGATATGTGGATGTATGAATATATGGATGGATGTATGTATGGGTGGATTGAGTTACGGATGGACGGATGTACGTATGTATGATTGTATGGATGTATATATGTACGGATGTATGGATTTATAGATGTATGGTTGTGTGGATCTATGAATGTATGGATGGGTGGATGTATGTATGGAAAGATGTATGGAAAGAAGGATGTATGGACGGATGTATGTATGGATGAATGGTTGTGTGAATGGATGGATGTATGGATGGATTGAGGTACGGATGGACGGATGTACGGAAGTATGGATTTATGGATGTGTGGATGTATGAATGTATGGGAGGATATATTTATGGATCGAAGGATGTATGGATGGGTCGTTGAATGGCTGGATGGATGTATGTATGGATGAATGGTTGTTTGGATTGATGGATGCATGGATGGTTTGAGGTACGGATGGAAGGATGCACGGAAGTATGAATGTATGGATGTATCGCTGTCTGCATGTATGGATGTATGGATGGATGGATGTATCGAATGATGGACGTTCGAATGGATGCATTTATGGAAGTATGGATGTGCGGTTGAATGGATGAATGTATGTATGGATGAACGTATGGATGTATGCATGTATGGATGTATGTATGTATGGATGTATGGATTTACGAATGTATGGATGTATGCATGTATGGATGTATGGATGTATGGACGTTGGATGTACGAATGTACGGATGTACGGATGTATGGATTTATGGATGGACGGATGGATGTATG
>NW_016988078.1:0-515 GCF_001483705.2 Eufriesea mexicana | reverse complement strand
TATATGTATGTATGTTTGGGTGTATGGATGTATGGATGTTCGGATGTATGGATGTACTGATGTGTGTATGTATGGATGTAAGAAGGTATTGATGTACGTATGTATGAATATATGGATCTCTGTGTGGATGTATAGATGGATGTATGTATTGTTGTATGTACGATTGAATGTATGGTTGGATGGATGGATTGGTGGATGGATGTATGGGTGGATGGATGTATGGATCCATGGATATACGGATGGGTGGTTGTATGGATGCATAGGTGTATGGAAGAATGGATGTATGGATGGATGGATGTGTAGATGGATGGATGTATAGATGCACGGATGTATATATGTATGAATGTGTGGATGGATGGATGTATCGATGGATGGAATCACTGATGGCTGTGCTTATGGATATATGGATGTGTGGATGTATGGGTTGTTGGATGGATGAATGTAAGCATGGGTGAACGCATGGATGTATGTATAGATGTATGTATGGACGTATTGATGGACGGATGTATGGATGG
>NW_016988077.1:0-532 GCF_001483705.2 Eufriesea mexicana | reverse complement strand
ATTAGTCGAAAATGTCAGCAAAATTGAACTTTCCATCCAGATTCTATAGCATTGCGACGATTACAGAACGCTAATTGAATCTTTCCTCCGTATTTATACAATAAAGTTGACTCACTCTCACCACGATATTAGACGAGAATGTCAACAAAATTGTATTTTCCAGCCACAATCTATATCATTGCGATGGCTGTAGCACTGAAAAAGCATCTTTCCTCCTTACTTAAGCAAGGAAGTTAGCTCACCCCGATATTAGCCTAAAATGTCAATAAAATTGAATTTTGCAGCAAGATTCAATAGCAGTCCAATGGCTATAGCACGCCAATAGAATCTTTCCTCCTTATTTATTCATGGAAGACAGCTCACCACGATATTAGTGGATAATGTCAATAAAATTGAATTTCCCTTCCAGATTCTATAGCTTTGGAATGGCTACAGCGCGCCAAGAGGATCCTTCCTGCTTACATAAGCCAGCAAGTTAGCTCACCACGATATTACACGAAAATGTCAACAAAATTGTATTTTCCAGCCACAA
>NW_016988076.1:0-503 GCF_001483705.2 Eufriesea mexicana | reverse complement strand
TGGATGGATGTATGTATGGATGTATGTATGGATGTATGTATCGATATATGACAGTACTTGTGGATGTGTGTATAGATTGGGTGATGTATGGATAGATGTATGAGCGGATGTATGTATGTATGTATATATGTATGTGTGTATGCATGGATGTGTGTATGGTTGTGTGTATTGATGTTTGTATGGATGTATATATGTGTACATGTATGGATGTATGTATGGATGTATGGGTGGTGGTATGAACGGATGCATGCATGTATGTGTGCAAGTATGTATGGATGTATAAATGGATGGATTGATGTATGGATGTATGTTTGAATGTACGTATGGTTGGTGGTATGGGTATATTTATGGATGTGCGTGGGGATGTATGTCTGAGTATATGGATGGAGGGATGTATGGACTTTTGGACGGCTGTACGGATGGATGGATGGTCGCATGGGTGGGTGGATGTACGTATGTATGGATGTATCGGTGTCTGGATGTGTGGATGTATGGATGTGTGG
>NW_016988075.1:0-365 GCF_001483705.2 Eufriesea mexicana | reverse complement strand
ATCCACCATAACCTAACCCAGAACCAACCGAAAATAACCAAACATGAAGTAACTCAAACTAGCGTGCCCAGAACGCCCTTGCTGCCCTATCCGGAGCCATGCAGGCCATACTATATTCTAGTAGAACGTAGAAACCAATGAGAAAGCAGTGTCCAGCACAAAAGTTAATGTTTTCCACTTCAAACTCAGCCAGACCCAACCAAATCGTACGAAACCTGACCCAACATGAAGTGCCGAGACCACAATGGCTGGCCTTTCCAGAGCCAAGCTGAAGACGTTAGAGCACTGTAGTGCTCAGGACCCAACATAATAGAAAACTATGGCATCAAAGGCATAGCTACCCTTTCCTAACCTAGCGAATCGTA
>NW_016988074.1:0-585 GCF_001483705.2 Eufriesea mexicana | reverse complement strand
AGTGGTCTCGGAACGATAGGCTTAGTTAGGTTCCGTTTGGTTTTATTAGGTTATGCTAAGGATGGAAAGGGTAGCTTTGACTCCCGTGCTTTACACTGCTATTCGGTGGATTTCGGAGCTCTGCTTTTCTCTGATGTATTATGCTTGACCCTGGGGAGGCCAGAAATAGTGGCCTTGGCACGTGATGTTGAGCTATGCTACGTTTGGTAATGCGACCTTTGGCTACGTTAGCAAGGGATAGCTTTGTCTTTTGTGCTATACACAGTTACAGGATAGATTCCTGCGTTCTGCTATGCTCTATTCTGCGTTCTGCTATGCTCTAACGCTCTCAGCTTGGCACAGGGGAGGGCAGCAGTAGTGGTCGCGGCGCGCTAGATAGTGTTACGTTACGTTTGGTCATGTTACAATTGGTTTGGTTAGGGCAGGGTAGTTTTGACTTTTGTGCTATACACTGCTATTCGGCGGGCTTCTGCGTTAAACCGTGGTCTCGCCGCGCTAGGTTGCATTGGGTAACGTTTGGTCATGTCACCTATGGTTAGGTTAGCATATGGTGGTTTCGATCTTTGTGCCACACTCTGCTATTCG
>NW_016988073.1:0-748 GCF_001483705.2 Eufriesea mexicana | reverse complement strand
ATAGGATATCCTCGACTTTCATGCTATTCGGTTGATTACTGCGTTCTACTGTTCTCTAATATGACCTGCTTGTCCTTGTGGAGAACAGCAGTAGTGGTCTAGACACGTTAGCTTGTATGAGGTTAAGCACTGTTATTCTACGATTGGCAAGGTTAAGATACTCTAGCATTGTCTTTTGCGCTGTACACTGCTATTCGGTGGATTTCTGCGGTCTGCTGTGCTCCAGTATGTTCTGCTTGTCCCTGGAGAGGCCAGCAGTATTGTCCTCGGAACGATAGCTTTATTTCGGTTACGTTCGATTATGTTACGTTCGGTTAGGTTGGGATAGGGTAGCTTTGACTTTTGCGATATACAGTGATATCTTACGGATTTCTGTGCTCTGCTCTCCTCTAACATATTCTGCTTGAATATGTGGACGCCAGCAACAGTGTTCTCGGCACGTTGGGTTGAGTCATGTTACCCTTGGCCTCGCCAGGTTTAGCAAGGTTGGGATACGGTATATTTGACCATTGTCCTATACACTTCTATTCGGTGGACTCCTGCGGTCTGCTGTGCTCTAATACCTCCTGCCTGGCTCTGGCGTTGCCTGCAATACTGGTTTCGGCAATTTGGGTGGAGTTATGTTCGCTCGGCTACGTTGCTATTGGTTAGGTTAGGCTTCCATAGCTTTGCCTTTTGTGCAATACACCGCTATTCGGTGGAATTCTGCGCTCTACTGTGCTCTAATGTTCACTGCTTGGATCTGGGG
>NW_016988072.1:0-842 GCF_001483705.2 Eufriesea mexicana | reverse complement strand
CTACGGTACGTTCGGTTAGGTTGGGTTGTCAGGCTAGGCTAGGATATATACGGCTTTCGTGATGTGCACTGAAATTCAGTTGGTTTTTGAGCTCCGCTGTGCTGCAGTATATTCTGCTTGGCTCTGGGTTGGACAGCAATAGTTGTTTCGTCAGGTTAGGTTGAGCTTTGTTACGTTTGGGTATGTTTCGTTTGGCTAGGTTAGGATAGGCTACTTCGACTTTTGTGCTTTCCACTGCTATGCCGTGGAATTCAGCGCTCTAGTGCGCTCTAGTATGCTCTGCTTGGCTCTGGGAAGGTCAGCAATAGTCGTCTCGGCACGTCAGGCTGAACTTAGCTACGTTCGGTTATGTTACGTTTGGTGAGGTTATGACAGTATAGTTTGGAGCTTCGTGCTATACACAGCTATTCGGTGGGCTTCTGCGCTCTAGTGTGCTCTAGAATGTGCTGCTTGGCTCTGTGGAGCGCAACAATCTCTGCACGTCATGTTGTATAGGGCTACGATACGTTAGGTTAGATTATGTCAGGTAAGGTTTGGGTATATTTGACTTCTTCGGTATACACTGCAACGCGCCGGATTTCTGCGCTCTGCTGTGCTCTAGTATATTCTGCTTGGCTATGGGGAGGCCAGCAGTAGTGGTCTCGGCACGTTGGGTTCAGATATGGTGCGCATGCTTATGTAACGTTTTGATCGGTTAGGATACGATAGCCTCGACTTCTGCACTATGCACTGCTTTTCGGGGGATTTCTGCTTTCTACTGTGCTCTAGTATGTCCTGCATGGCTCCGGGGAGGCCGGAAGGATTGGAACCGTCACGTTATGTTGAGTTACGCTACATTTGGA
>NW_016988071.1:0-430 GCF_001483705.2 Eufriesea mexicana | reverse complement strand
CGAAGCTACACTTACCGAACTTATCCCCGCCTAACATAGCGAAACGTAACCTAATTGAACCTAGCGTTCCATGACCAATATTGGTGGCATTCTCAGGGCCAATCAGAATATAGTAGAGCAGAGTGGAGCGCAGAAATCCTCCGAATAGAAGTGTTCAGCACGAAAGTCGAAGATAACCTTCCGAGGTTAACATAACCTTATCTAATCAAACGTAACGTAGCACAGCCTACTGTGCAACGACCACTGTTGCTCGCCACCACAGATTCGGGCAGAGTATTCTAGGGATATGTTCGGCGCATAAATCCACTAAATAGCAGTGTAAAGCACAATAGACGAAGGAATCCTAACCAGACCTTCCTAACCTGAACAAACGAAACGTGTCCTAACACAAGCTAACGCGACGAGAACACTATTGTTGACTTCCCAAAAG
>NW_016988070.1:0-553 GCF_001483705.2 Eufriesea mexicana | reverse complement strand
TTGTGGCAAGATAGGTTAAGTTACTAATGGTCAGTTTAGCTTAGGCCATGTTTGGCTAGGACGACTTCGACTATTGTGCTATATACTGCAATTCGTTTGATTTCTGCACTCTAGCGTGCTCAAATGTGTTCTGCTCGTTTCTGGGGAGGACAGGAATAGTTGTGCGGGCTCGTTAAGATTAGCTATTCTACGGTTGGTTGGGTTAGAGATGGTTGGGCTTTGTAAGGGTGGCTTTGGCTTTTGTGCTGTACGCTGCCATTCGTTGGGCTACTGCGCTCTGCGGTGCTCTAATGAGTTCTGCTCGGCTTTGGGGAGGCAAGCATTGGTGGTCTTGGGCCGTTACTGAGATCCGCTGTAATCCTGCGCTCCACATTGCTCTACTGTTCTCTGCTCGTCACTCGGCAGTCTAGCCACAGTGGTCTCGGCACGATAGTTTGTGTCAGGCTACATTTGGTTCTGTTACGTTTTGTTAGGTTAGGATAGGGTGACATCCACTTTTGAGCTGTGCGTTGCTATTCGGTGGATTTCTGCGCTCTACATTGCTCTACTTCAC
>NW_016988069.1:0-647 GCF_001483705.2 Eufriesea mexicana | reverse complement strand
GAGCAAAGCAGAGCGCAGATATCCAACGAATATCAGTGTAAAGCAGAAAAGTTATAGCTATCGCGACCAAACATAGCCAAGCCCGATCTAAACAAACGTAGGATGCACCATCGTAACGATAACGTGCCGAGACCGCTATTACTGGCCTCCCAAGAGTCGAGCAGAGTACGGTATAGCAATATAAAGCGTAGATAACCTCCAGATAGCGGTATATAGCACAAAAGTAAAATCTACCCTTTCCTACCCTAACCAGTCGTAACATTACCAAACTCAGCCTAACAAAACATATCGTCCCTTGACCTGCATTGCTGTCCGCGACAGAGTCGAGCAGAGTATTGTGCAGCAGAGGAGAGCGCAGAAAGCCACCAAATAGCAATGTTTAGCACAAAAGTCAAAGATACCCTGGCCTAACCAAGCCTAACCCATCCTAAACAAGCGTAGTATAACTGAACGTGTCGTGCCGCGACCACCATTGCTAGTTTCCGCAGAGCCGAGCAGAACATACTAGGGCGCAGTAGAGCGCAGAAATCCACCGTATTGCAGTGTACAGCACAGAAGTTGAAGCTACCCTGAAAAAACTCAGCCCGATCCTACATAACCGAATGTAACCTGACTCAACATAACGTGCCGAGACCACTATTGCTGGC
>NW_016988068.1:0-758 GCF_001483705.2 Eufriesea mexicana | reverse complement strand
GTCTTGCATATACAAGGGGGAAAGATTCTATTGGCGTGCTTTAGACATTGAAATGATACAGAAAGTGGTTGGAAAATTCAAATTTATTTACATTTTCCGCTAATATCGTGGTGAGCTAACTTTCTTGTACAAATAAGGAGAAAAGTTCCTTATGGAGTGCTATAGCCATTGCAATGCAGTAGAATATGGCTGGAAAAATCAATTTTATTGACATTTTTAACTGATAACTTGGGGCTCTTACTTGCACGCATAAACCAGGAGGAGAGATTCTATTGGCGTGCTATAGCCAATGCAATGCTCCGGAATCTGGCAGGAAAATTCAATTTTACTGACATTTTGACTAATATCGTTGCGTGCTAACATTCTTGCATAAATGAGCAGGAAAAATTCTATTCGCCTGCTATAGCATATGCAGTGCTATAGAATCTGCCTGGAAAGTGCAATTTTATTGACAGCTTCGACTAATATCTTGGTGAGCTAATTATATTGCATAAATATGGAGAAAAGACCCTATTGGCATGCTATCGCCATTGCAATGCTATAGAATCTGACTGGAAAATTCAATTTTATTGATATTTTCGACTAATATCGTTGTGAGCTAATTCTATTGCATAAATAAGGAGAAAAGATTCTGTTGGCATGCTGTAGCCATTGCAATGCTATAGAATCTGACTGGAAAATTTAATTTTATTGATATCTTCGATTAATATCGTGGTGAGCTAATTTTGTTGCATAAATAAGGAGAAAAGATTCTATTG
>NW_016988067.1:0-567 GCF_001483705.2 Eufriesea mexicana | reverse complement strand
GCAACTGTGGTCTCGACTCATTATGTTGGGTAAAGTAAAGTTCGTTTGGTTGGTTTCTGCAATGTTTGGTCAAGGTAGCTTTAACTTTCGTGCTGTACGCTGCTATGCGGTGGATTTCTGCGCCCTACTGTAGTCTAATATGTTCTGCTTTGCTATGGGGATGGGGAGGCGAGGAGCGGAGGCCGCGACGCGTTATGTAGGGTTGGGTTACGTTTGGTTAGGTTAGGTTTGTCGGGGTTAGGAGAGGATATTTTTGGCTTTTTTGCTGCGCACTGAAATGCGGAGGATTTCAGCACTCTGCTGTGCTCTAGCATGTTCTGCTTGGCTATGTTGTGGCCAGTAATTGAGGTCTCGCCTCGTTTAGTGGAGATAGGCTACGCTTGGTTAGATTACGTTAGGAACGGTTTGGTTTGTGTAGTTTTGTCTTTTCCGCTGTACGCTGCGATTTTATGGGCTTCAGCTATCTATTCTCCTGTAGTATATGCCGCTTGGCTCTGGGGATGGCAGCAATTGCGGTCTCATCCCGTTAGGTTTAGTTATTCTACGTACGGTTATGTCAGCTTTGGT
>NW_016988066.1:0-291 GCF_001483705.2 Eufriesea mexicana | reverse complement strand
AGACTGACGTAACCTGACGGAAACTAACGTGCAGCCTCCACAATAGCTGGCCTCGCCAGTGCCTAGCAGACATATTAATGTATAGTAGAACTCAGAAATACATAGAATTGCACTGTGAATAGGAAAAGCGTAAGCCAGCCAAGCCTGACCCAAGCCAACAGAGCCTAACTAAAAATAGCATAGCTCAACATAACGTGCCGCGACCACTACTGTAGGACGTCCCAGGGCAAAGCAGGATAAAGTAGAGCACAGCAGAGCGTAGAAATCCACCGAATGTCAATGTATACCACG
>NW_016988065.1:0-637 GCF_001483705.2 Eufriesea mexicana | reverse complement strand
TGAGTTAGACTACGTTTGGTTATGACACGTTTGGCTGGGTAAGGAAATGCTACTTTGACTTTTCTGCTATTCACTGCTATTCGGTGGATTTCTTCGCTCCATTGCGCTATAATACGCTCTGCTTGGCTTTGGGGTGCCAGCAATATTGGTCTCCGACGTTATGCTGTGTTGTGTTACACTACGTTTGGATAGGCTAGGTGAGGACAAGTTCTGACAGGATATGCTTGACTTTTGTGCTATAAACAGCAATGCGGTGGATTTCTGCGCTGTGTTGTGCTCTAGTATTTTCTGCTTAGCTCTGTGGAGGCCAGCCATAGTTGTCTCGGCACGTTAGGTTGAGCTATGCTACGTTCGGTTTCTTTTGCGTTTGCGAGGTTAGGATAGGATAGTTCTCCCTTTTGTGCTATACGCTCCTATCCGCGAATTCCTGCGCTCTATTGTGTTCTAACTCTTTCTGTTTGGGTCTATGGAGGCTAGCAATAGTAGTCCAGGCACGTTAGGTTGAGTTAGTTTACGCTCGGGTAGTTTAGGGTGAGTTATGTTCGGCAAGGGTTGCAATGACTTTCGTGTTATGCACTTTTACTCGGTAGATTTCTGCGCTCGACTGCACTCTACGATATTCTGCTTGGTCCTGGGA
>NW_016988064.1:0-698 GCF_001483705.2 Eufriesea mexicana | reverse complement strand
TATACACTGTAATTCGGTGGATTTCTGCGCTCCTCAGTGCTCTAGTATGCCCTGCTTGGCGCTAGAGAGGCCTGCAATGTTGCTTTCGGAACTGTAGGTTGAGTTGGGTAACGCTTGGCTTGGCTACCTCAGGATGGGTTTGGACTGGGTAGCTTTGACTTTTCTGCTATACACTGCAATTCGGTAGATTCCTGCGCTCATTTGTGATCTAATCCTCTCTGCTTTGCTGTGGGAAATGCAGAAAGAGTGGCCGCGGAGCGTTATGCTGTGTTACGTTACGTTCTATAAGCTTGTTCGTGTTAGGTTAGGATATCTTTGACCTTGGTGCTATACGCTGCCATTTTATGTGCCTCTGCGCTCTACTCTCCCCACATATACCCTGCTTGGCTCTGGCGAGGTCAGCAATTGTGGCGTAGGCACGTCAGGTTGATTTATGTTACGTTCGCTTATGTTACGTTTGGTTAGGTTAGGGCAGGGTATACTCGACTTTTGCGCTGTACACTGCTACGAGGCGGATTTCTGCGCTCTTCATTGGTCTACTATGCTCTGCTGAACTATCGGGAGCACAGCAATATCGGTCGTGGCCCGTCTGGCTCAGCTAGGTTATGCTCGTCTTGGATAGGCTAGGCTTATTTTGGTCTGGGTGCCTTTGACTTTTGTGCTATACACTGCTACTCGGTGGATTCCAGCGTTCTACT
>NW_016988063.1:0-1190 GCF_001483705.2 Eufriesea mexicana | reverse complement strand
CTAATTCTATTAATACCTGAGTGATATACAAAAGCGGTTCTATGCTTTTGTATATTAAGAAAGTAGTATCGCCTTGAGTAAGAATTTGGAACGATAATTGAAGATTTTTCTAATATATCAGAAAAATTTACAAGGCTATTGAGTACTTCATGAACAGAGAGAACATCAGTGATACCTCTCCTTCCTTCTAACGTTGTTAAATTGTGTGTCTGAATCCATAGTTATGACACGAAACTATCTTGTGCTATCTAATAGCCAATGGACTAATTTGATCACTGTTGTTTTTAATTCCGCAGAAATTCTAGAATAATCAATGGACAGAGCAACTGCCGCAGGAGACAATGACACTTGTCATTAGAGTACTGACGACATCCACCAACAATACAATGTAGTCGCTGGATTAATCTATTCAGTCATGATTTAGACTCCGTAGGAATTCTAGAATGACCAATGATAGGTCATATATCGGCCGTGGTATTGCCAAATGTCAATACATTGCCGAATGCAGCCAATTTCATAATACAATCGCTATTGATATAACGTGTCGGCTGACTACTTGAGTTCTCCAGTAATTGTAAAATTCTCAATGGACAGAGCAATTGTCGCAGGAGATATTGACATATACCTATGCTCTACTGAGTATAGCCATCATCAGAGCACTGTTGACGTTGGATCAATCTGTTCAGTCATGAGCATTGACGGTAGCAAAATCTGGAATAACAAAAGGCATATTCTGTATCGCAAAAGACATTAGCAACTGACAACACAGTACTGAGTACAGGCGTTATCACCGTACATTGGCCATTGGATTAATATGTTCACTGATGATATAAGTTGCACAGTAACTCTAGCATATAGAATGTATACTGCAGTTATGGTTAGAAATACTTACAGTTGGAAGTACGGTACTTGGTACATTTACAAACAGATCATTGTAGCCATTGTATTCATCTGTTCAATGATGATGCAAACAATATGACAGCTCTAGAGCGATCAACTGAAAGATCATATAACTTTAGTGATATTTCCATATAACAATACAGCACTCAGTGTAGCCGTCTACAGAACACTATTGCCATTGTATTAAACTGTCCGCTTTTCATCTAAGTAGATCAGCAATTGTAGAACGATCAATGAATAGAGCAACTGGTGCATAGGATATTGACATATGTCAATACAGTATGGAGTAC
>NW_016988062.1:0-606 GCF_001483705.2 Eufriesea mexicana | reverse complement strand
CTGCAGAGGCCAGCTACAGCGGTCGTGGCACGATAGGTTGGTATAGGTTACTTATGGTTGGGTCCGATTAGGCTACGTTTGGTTAGGAAGGCTCTGACTTTTACGTTATACACGCATTATCGGGGAATTTCTGCGCTCTGCTTGTCCCTGGTGAAGCCTGTATTAGTGGTCTCGGCAGGTTAGGTTGAAACAGGGTACTCTTGGTTATGTTATGCTAGCTTCGGGTAGGTATGGGTAGCTTCGAATTTTCTACTATACGCAGCGATTCTATGGATTCCTGCTCAAAACTGTGCTCTATTATGCTCTACTTCGCTCTGTGGAGGCGAGCAATACTGGTCACGTCTGGTCACGGCACGTTATGTGTAGTTAGATTACGTTTGGTTAGGTTAGGTTTGGTTTGGTTAGGTTGGAATTGCTTTGACATATGTGCTCAACACAGATATTCTAAGGACTTCTGTGCTCTACTGTGATCTGCTATACTCTGCCCGACACTGGGGTCGACAGTCACAGTGATCTCGGCACGTCAACTTCTGTTAAGCTACAGTTGGCTAAGTAATGTTGGTTTGGGTTAGGCTCGGACAGCATTGACTTTTGCGCTATACACTG
>NW_016988061.1:0-1562 GCF_001483705.2 Eufriesea mexicana | reverse complement strand
TTTTGTGATATACACTGCCCTCAGCTAGATATCTGCGCTCTATATAGCTCTAAAATATTCTGCAAGGCTCCGCGGTGGCCATGAATAGTGGTCGATGAACGTTATCCTAAGTTATGTTGCGTTTGGATACGTTACTCTTTCTTTGGCTCGGAGAGGAGAGCTTTGACTTTTGTGATATGCAATGCTATTCGGCGCATTTGTGCGCTATGCTGTGATCTGATATGTTCAGCTTGGCTCTGGTAAGGACGGCGACAGTGGTCTCTGCACTTTATGTTTAGTTACGCTACGTTTGGTTTGGTAAGGGTCGGTCAGTATAGGTTAGTGTATCCCTCACTCTGTGCTTTATACTGCATCGCCGCGGATTTCTGTAATCCACTGTGCCGTAGTTTATTCTGCTTGGCTCTGTGGACGTCAGCGGTAGTGGTAGCGGCACGTTAGGTTGCGTTATGTTTCGTTCGGTTAGGTTAGGTTAGGTTAGGCTTGGTCAGGTTGTCCTTGACGTTTGTGCTACACACTGCTTTTCGGAGAATTTCTACGCTCTACATTACTCTACCGTACTCTGCTCGACACAGGTGTGGCCAGTAGTAGTAGCCCCGGCACGTTAGGTTGAGTCAGGCTACGTTCTGATAGGTTGTTTGCTTGGGTTATGCCTGGATAGATTTGGCTTCTGTGTTGTACACTGTTATTCGGTGAATTTCCCCGCTCTAGTGTGGTCCACTATACTCTGCCCGACTCTGGGAAGGCCAGCAGTAGTGTTCGGGGCACTTTAGGTACAGTCAGTGTACGTTTGATTAGATTGGGTTAGGGTAGATTAGGTCACGATATATCATTCTTTTATGCTGTACACTGCAATTTGTTAGCTTTCTGCTCTCTACTGTGCTCAAGTACATTCTGCCTCGCCCTGGGGAGGTACGCAAAGGTGGGCTCGGCACGTTAAGTTGAGATGCATTACGAATGGTTATGCTACGTTTGGTTATGTTAGGACAGTGTAGCTCTGACTTTTTTCCTACACATCGCCATTCTGTGGGTTTCTGCGCTATACACTGGTATAATAAGCCCTGCGCGGCTCTGTAGAGGCCAGCAATTCTCGTCCCGGCACCTTATGTTGAGTCAGGCTACGTTCGGTTAGGATAGGTTGGGACATGTTTTGTCATGATATCCTCCACTTTTGTGCTATACACTGCAATGCGGTGGATTGATCTGCAATGCGGTGGATTGCTACGCTCTACTGTGGTCTGGAATATCCTGCTTGGCTCTGGCGATGCCAGCTATAGTGGTCTCGGCACATTAGGTTGGGTCAAGCCACGTTCGGTTATGTTACGTTTGGCTATGTTAGGATATGGTGAATTCGACTATTGTGCTATGCACTGCGATTATATGGACTTCTGAGCACTACTCTCCCCAAATATGATCTCTTTGGTTCTGAAGAGGGCAGCAATAGTGGCCTCGGCACGTTAGGAATGGTTGCGTTTCGTGCGGTTACGCTAAGTTTTGTTAGATTAGGAGAGCCTAGCATTGACTTTTGCGCTATACACTGCTATTCGGTCGATACCTGTACACTG
>NW_016988060.1:0-555 GCF_001483705.2 Eufriesea mexicana | reverse complement strand
GAAAGTTAGCTCACCACGATATTGGGAGAAAATGTTAATAAAATTGGATTTTTCAGCCAGATCCTACAGCATTGCAATGGCTAAAGGACGCCAGTAGTTTCTTCCTTCCTTATTTAGGCAAAAAAGTTAGCTCACCTAGATATTAGTCGTTAATGTCAATAAAATTTAATTTTCCAGCATAATTCAAGAGCATTGCAATGGCTATAGCACGCCAATAGAGTTTTTGCTCCTTCTTTATGCAAAAAAGTTAGCTCACCTCGATATTTGACGTCAATGTCAATAAAATTGAATCTTCCAGCCAGATACTATAGCATTGCATCGGCTATAGCACGCCAAAAGAACCTTTGCTCCTTAATTATGCCAGAAAGTTAGCTGACCCCGATATTAGTCGAACTTGTCAATATCATTATATTTTCCAGCCAGGTTCTGTTGCACTGAAGTGGCTATTGCACGCCAATGGATTTTTTCTTCCATATTTACGCATGAAAGTTAGCACACCACGTTATTAGAAGAAAATGTCAATAAAATTTAATTTTCTAGCGTGATTCTACAGCA
>NW_016988059.1:0-3302 GCF_001483705.2 Eufriesea mexicana | reverse complement strand
TTTTTTCGATAAAATGGGTAAAATGGACCCGATCCCATTACATCTGCAGAGAATAGCATTGTTCACTAAATAACAGCATTTGGTACATACTCAGCGAAATCAGTCCGCCGCTTCATCCATATTTAAGGAAATCTTCGATTTTCTTTCGATAAAATCTGCCCACTGAAGCCGATCTTCACATAACTGCGCAGGATATCGTTACTCACTGAATAATAGTGGTAGGTGCATTTTCAGCGTAATCGGTCAACGGCTTCATCGATTTTTAAGAGAACATTCGCCATTCTTTCGATAAAATCTGACCACTGCATCCGATCTTCTCAAAATTGCACAGAATAGCGTTATTGACTGAAGAACAGAATTCTATCATTTTTTGTGAAATCGGCCTGCGACTTCATAGATATTTAAGGAAATTATCGATTTCTTTGGATAAAGCCTGGCTGCTGCTGCCGATCTTCTCTGAACTTCGCAAAATAACGTTGTTCGCTGAGTAACTGCATTTGGTGCATTTTCAGCGAAACCGGTTTTCGGCTTCATGGATTTTCAGAAAATATTATCTTTTCTTTCGATAAAGTCTGACTACTGCATCTGCACTCAAAACTGCACGGGAGAGTGTTTTTGGCTAAATAACTATATTTGGTGTATTTTCAACGAAATCAGTCGTCGGCTTCATCGTTTTTTAAGAAAATGTGCAACTTCTTTTTATAAAATCTGACGACTGAGTCTGATCTGAAAGTTACACTGAATAGCGTTATCCACTGAATAATATCATTTAGTGCCTTTTCAGCGATATCGGTATGCGGCTTCATGGAACTCTAGTATAATCTTCTATAAAATCTCACCAGTTCGTCAGACCATCTCAAATCTGCGCAAAATAGCGACATTCACGGAATAACAGTATTTGGCGCATTTGCAGCGCATTCGGCCAACGGTTTCATTGATTTCTAAGAAAATTTTCCATTTTCTTCTTATAAAATATGAAAAATGCATCCTTTCTCCTCAAATCTTCACAGGATAGCGTTATTCAATGAATAACAGCACTTTTTGCATTTTCAGCGCGATCGGTTCGCGGCATCAATGATTTGTAAGAAAATAGTCGATTTTTTCCGGTAAAAAGTGAAATATGATTACGATGTCAATAAATCTGCACAGAATAGCGTTGTTCACTGAATAACAGCATTTGGTGCATTTTCAGCGTAATCGGTCAGCGGCTTCATCGATTTCTGAGGATAGATTCGCTCTCCCTTCGATAAAATCTGACAGCTGCAGCCGATCTTCCCAAGACTGAACAGAATACAGTTATTCAGCGAATTCTATGCTTTCTCAGAATAATCGGCCAGCGGTATCATAAATTTTCAAGAGTATGTTCGTTTTCTGGTCGATGAAATCTCACCACTGCAGCCGATCTTCTCAAAAGTGCACAGAATAGCGCTATCCGCTAAATAACAGAACCTTGTGCATCTTCAACGAGAGCGGTCAACAGCTTCTTCTGTTTGTAAGAAAATGGGCAACCTCTTTTCATAAAATCTGAACGCTGCTGCCGATCTTCTCCAAACTGCACAGAATAGCGATATTCACTGAGTAACAGCATTTGATGCATTTTCATCGAAATCGGTCTTCGGCTTCATAGATTCAAAAGAAAATTTTCATTTTCTCCATATAAAAATTGACCACTGCATACGATCTACTCAAAGATGCACTGAATAGCGTTATTCGCTGTATAACAGCATTTCGTGCATTTTCAGCGCAATCCGCCGACAGTTTCGTCAATTTTAAAGAAAATATACCTTTTTTTATGAAATGTGAAAAATGCATCCGATCTCCTCAAACATTCAGAGAATAGCGTTATTAAATGGATAACAGTACTTGCTGCATTTTTAGCGTAATCGGTCAGCGACAACATCGATTTTTAAGAAAATATTCGATTTTTTTCGATATAATTGAAAAATGAATCCAATATCATT
This sequence comes from Eufriesea mexicana, assembly GCF_001483705.2. NCBI lineage: Eukaryota > Metazoa > Arthropoda > Insecta > Hymenoptera > Apidae > Eufriesea > Eufriesea mexicana. Next base: position 1,341 of record NW_016988059.1, on the reverse strand, counting down.
AAGTCTGTACTGAATAGAACTGTTCCCAGAATAAGAGCACTTGCTGCATTTTCAACGCAGTCTGTCAACGGCTTCAATGGTTTGCAACAAAGTATTCGATTTTCTTTCGATAAAATGTGAAAAATAAATCCCATCCCATTAAATATGAACAGAATAGCGTTGTTCACTGAATAACAGCATTCGGTGTATTTTCTGCGAAATCGGGCAGCGGCTTCATCGATTTGTAAGATAATATTCGACTTCTTTCGATAAAACCTGACCACTTCGGCCGATATTCCCAAAACTGCGCAGAATAGCGACATTCGCTAAATAACAGCATTTGGTACATTTCCTGTGAGATCGGTCTGCGGCTTCATCGATTTTTAGGAAAATATTACATTTTTTTTATAAAATGTGAGAAATGCAGCCAATCTCCTCATATCTCCACCGAATAGAGTTATTCACTGAATAACATCATTTGGTGAATTTTTAGCGTAATCGGTCAGCGGCTTCAACGATTTTTAAGAAAAACGTTCGATTTCCTTTCGATAAAATCAGAATACAGCAGCTGATCTTCTCAAGGCTGCACAGAATCGCGGTGTTCACTGGTTAAAAGCATTTGGTGCATTGTCTGCGAAATCGGTAGACGGCTTCATCAATTTTTAAGAGAATGTCCAATTTTTTTTTATAAAATCTGACCCCTTCATCCGATCCCCTCCAAACTGCTCAGAATAGCGTTATTCACTGAATAACAGCATTTGCTGAATTTTCACCGACATCGGTCTGCGGCTTCGTCGATATGTAAGTTAATTTTGGATCCTTTTCCATAAAACCTGACCACTTCACCCGACCTCCACAAAACTCCACAGAATAGCGTTTTTCACTGAGTAACAGCATTTGGTCCATTTTCTGCAAAATCGTGCAGTTACTTCTTCGATCTTCAAGAAATTTTTCGCATTCTGTACGACTAAATTTGATCGCTGCAGCCGCTATTATCGAAATTGCACAGAATAGCGTTATTTACAGAATACCAGCATTTATTGTGTTTTGAGCGAAATCCGTCGACAGCATCATCGATTTTTAAAAGAATATTGGATAAAATGTGACCACTTCATCCTATCTCCTGAAAACTACACAGAATAGGGTTATTCAAAGAATAACAGCGTTAGGTGCATTTTGAGCGATATCGTCGCGCTACATTGATTTCAGAAGAAAAACAAAAGTTTAAAACGAAAATTGAATAAGTCCTAGAAATTGACGACATATAATTTACAATAGAATGTGTACGCAAGTTGGCAATTAAAATTAAGTAACATCAGTATGCTCGGTTTCTCGTAAATATATCAGGGTGTAAGGACTTAA
>NW_016988058.1:0-597 GCF_001483705.2 Eufriesea mexicana | reverse complement strand
CATAAATAAGGAGGAAAGATCCTATTGGTTTGCTGTAGCCATTGCATTGCAACAGAATCTGACCGAAAAGCTCATTATCGACTATTCTGGTGTTGCGCAAATTTTTCGGCATACGTAAGGAAGAAGGATTCTATTGGTTTGCTATAGCCACAGTTTGCATTGCAATAAAATCTGACTGAAAAGTTTAATTTTATTGACATTTTCGACTAATATCGCGGTGAGCATGATTTTCCGCATAATTAAGGAGGAAAGGTCCTATTGGTTTGCTATAGCGAATGCATTACAATAGAATCTGACCGAAAAGTTCTATTCTATTGCCATTTTCGACTAATACCGTGGTGAGCAAACTTTTCTGCATAGATAAGGAGGAAGGTTGTATTGGTATGCTTTTGCTATTGCTAGTGCATTGCAACAGAATCTGTGTGAAAAGTTCAATTTTAATGACATTTTCGACTAATATCGTGGTGAGCGCACTTTTCTGCATAAATGAGTAGGAAGGATCCTATTGGTGTGCTATAGCTATTGCATTGCTACAGAATCAGACTGGAATCTTCAATTTTATTGTCATTTTCGACTAACATCGTGGTGAGAGAACGT
>NW_016988057.1:0-290 GCF_001483705.2 Eufriesea mexicana | reverse complement strand
TAAACCGTACAGCAGTGTCTAGCACTAACGTCAGAGCTACCATGCTCAAACCAAGCCAAACATATCTCAACCAAATGAAACGTGACGTATCCTAACGAGCCGCGGCCAATATTCCTGGCGTCCACGGAGGAAATCAGCCTGTGGTGGCGCAAAATAGGGCTCAGGGCTCCTAAGAATTGCAACGTGTAGCACAAAAGTCATAGCTATCCCAGCCTAACCCAACGTATCGTAACAAATCCAAACGTGATCTAACTAAAACTAACGTGTCGTGACCATTATTGGTGGCCTCC
>NW_016988056.1:0-915 GCF_001483705.2 Eufriesea mexicana | reverse complement strand
TGTAGATAAATGGATGGATGGATAGATTGGTGGATGGATGTATGGATGGAAGTATGTATGGATGTATGGATGTATGGATTTATATTTGTATGGATGTATGGATGGTTGGATGTATCGAATGATGGAAGTTCGAATGGATGGGTTAATGGATGTATGGATGTGTGGATGAATGGATATATGGATGTATGGTTGTATGAATTGATATATTTATGGATCGATGGATGTATGCATGGGTGTATGTATGGTTGTATGTATTGATGTATGTATGGGTGATGGATGTATGTATGGTCGGATATACGTATGGATGTATGGATGCGTGAATGGGGGGGCGTATGTATGGATGTATATATGGATGTATGTATGGATGTATGTAAGCGTGTATGTATGAATGTAAGTAAGAATGTATGTATGGATGTATGTATGGATGAATGTATGGAGGTATGTATGATCCGTGTGTTGATGTGTGTATGGATGCATGGATGGATGGATGGATTGGTGGATGGATGTATGGATGGAAGTATGTATGGATCGATGGATGGATTGTTGTATGGATGTATTAATGTGTGGATGGATGGAAGGATGGATGTATGTATGGATGTATGGATGTACATATATATGGATGTACGGATGGATGTATGTATCGATGGATGGAAGTACGGATGGATGGGTTTATGGATATATGTATGTGTGTATGGATGTACGTATGGATGTATGCATGGTTGTATGTATGCATGTTTTTACGCATGTATCTATGGACGTGTGTATGTATGAGTCTATGGGTGTATGTATGGATCTACGGACATATGAATGAATGTATATATGGATGTATGTATGGATGGATGAGTGCACGTGTGTATGGTTTTATGGACGCATGGAAGGGTGGATGTATGGTTGTATGGATGTATGGATGTATGA
>NW_016988055.1:1552-2550 GCF_001483705.2 Eufriesea mexicana | reverse complement strand
CCATACATCCATTTATCGATACAGCCATCAATCCATACATCCACTTATCGACACAGCCATCCATCCGTACATCCATCCATTCATACATCCATCCTTCTATATGACCATCCATCCATTCACCCATCCACCCATACACCCATCCATCCATACATCCATCGATCCGTAAATCTATCCATCCATACATCCTTGCACCAATCCATCAATCCATCATTACATCCATACATACATCAACATATACATCCATCCATTCTTACATCCATACATACATAAGTCCATACATCCATACATATGTATATCCGGACATTCGTACATCCATACATGCATACACCCATACATCCATACATCCAGACATCCATCCATACCTCCAAACATATATACATCCATACATCCAAACATCCATCCATCCATACGTCCATCCATCCCGACATCCATCCATCCATACATCCATACATCCAGCACCCATATATCCATAAATCCATCCACTCGTACATCCATCCTTCGATACATCCATCCATCCATAGATCCATACATATATAAATCCATACATCCGTACATTCGGCCATCCGTACCTCAAACCGTCCTCACTTCCACCCATCCATACCGCCATCCATCCATACATACATCCATACACACAGCCATACATACATCCACAGGTATATTCATACATACATCCGTACATAACACCATATATCCGTCCATACATGCATCCATACATAAGCCCTTCCATTGAGGCATCCATACATCCATACATGTGTCCGTTCATACATCCATCCACATATCCATACATCCATACATCAGTAGATCCGTCCATCCAAACCTCTATCCATCCATACATCCATTTATCGATACAGCCACCCATCCATACATCCATCCTTCCATACATCCATCCATCCATACATCCATTCATCCCTACCTCTATCCATCCATACAACCATGCATCCAGCATTCATATATCCATAAATCCATCCATTCGTACCTCCATCCCTCGATACATCCAT
>NW_016988055.1:0-542 GCF_001483705.2 Eufriesea mexicana | reverse complement strand
CATACATCCGCCCATGCATACATCCGCACATTCGCCACTCCATTAACGCATCCATACATCCATCCACCCATACACCCATCCATAAATCCAGCTAACCAAACATCCATCCATCCATACATCCATCCATCCATACATCCATGCATATATACATCCATACATCCATACATCAGTAGATCCGTCCATCCAAACCTCTATCCAACCAAACATCCTTTTATCGATACAGCCACCCATCCATACATCTATCCTTCCATACATCCATCCATCCATACATCCATCCATCCCTACCTCCATCCGTCCATACAGCCATGCATCCAGCATCCATATATCCATAAATCCATCCATTCGTACCTCCATCCCTCGATACATCCATGCATCCATAGATCCATACATATATAAATCCATACATCCATACATCCGTTCTTTCGGCCATCCGTACCTCAACCCATCCACACTTCCACCCATCCGTACCGACATCCAACCATACATACGTCCATACACACAGCCATACATACATCCACAGGTATATTCATACATACATCCGT
>NW_016988054.1:0-481 GCF_001483705.2 Eufriesea mexicana | reverse complement strand
CGAGCCCAGAACACTATTGCTGCCCTCGCCGGAGCAAAGTAGAACACATTAGAGTGGGATAGATCGCAGATATCAATAGTATCGCTGTGCATAGCACAATAGCCGAAGCTACCATATCCTAACATAACAGAACGCGACATATCTCAGACCCACTTGCCGAGACCCATACTACTGGCCCCCCGATAACCAAGCAGAATATAACAAAGCATAGTGGAGAGCAGGAGTCCGACAAATAGCGGTGGATAGAACAAAAGGTATAGCTATCCTGTCCTGCCATAACCAATCGTAACATAACCGAACGCAACCGAACTAAAAGTAACTTGCCTAAACAACTGTTTCTGTCCTTCCCAGAACCAAGCAGAGCATACCATACCGCAGTAGAGCGCAGAAATCCACCGAATTGAATTGTACATAACAGAAGACTGAAATATCGTATCCTAACCTACCTTAACGCAACCGAATCGAACGTAAACTGACCGAA
>NW_016988053.1:0-362 GCF_001483705.2 Eufriesea mexicana | reverse complement strand
TACTCACAACACAATAGTGAGTACTGCCAACATCACAATACTGCATCTGTTGAAATGTATTATGCACTCATGTTGCAAATTCCAAGGCAGTTCTAGAAAAACCAACGAATTGTACGATTATATCCAGAGATAGTTACAATTGACAGTACGGTACAAATTACATCCACAAACAGAGCACTGTTGCCCTTTGATTAATCTGTCCACTGGTGACATATATTCCACAGCAATTCTGGAATGAAAAGTACACATCCATCATCCCCTGAGACATTATCTATTGACAGAATACTACCGAGTACCGTCATCGTCACAGTAACGTAGGCGTTGGAATAACTTTTTCATTGACGACTTGTATTCCACAGCCA
>NW_016988052.1:0-960 GCF_001483705.2 Eufriesea mexicana | reverse complement strand
AGTTTACAACAAGAAAGTCGAAGCTATCCTCGGTCAACGCAACGTATCCTAATAGAATCGAACTCAACCTAACACAACCTAACGTGCCGACACCACAACTGCTGGCCTCGCGAGTGTCGAGCAGATCCTCGCGAGTGTCGAGCAGTCGCTACTAGAGCAATGCAGAGCGCAGATATCGTTCGAGTAGCAGTGTATAGCACAAACGTGAAGGATATCCTGTTCAAACGTGGCCATACGTAGCGTAACCTAGCGTAAGCTAGCAAAACATAGCGTGCCGGGACTACCATTACTGGCTTCCCAAAGGCAAGCAGGTCATATTAGAGCTACGAAGGGCGCATAAATTCATAGAATAGCAGTGTATAGCTCAAAAGTCAGAGCTATCGCCTCATAACCTAGCTAATCGTGACCTAACCAAACGCGACATAACAAAATTTATCGTGCCGCGAGCGCAATGCCGGCCTCCCCAGAGCCGATTAGGGTATAGTAGTTAGCGCAGAAATCCTCCGTATATCAGTGTACAGCACATTGGACGACGCTGTCCAATCCTAAAGTAACCAACGAAGCATAACCAAACAAAACCTAGCTCCACCAAACCTCCCTACAACTATATTGCTGACCTCCCTGGAGCCAAGCAGAATATACTACAACCTCGTAGACCACCGAAATCCGCGGTGTGGAAGCATATAGCACAAATGTCGAAGATATCCTTTCCTAACCTATCAAACCTGACCCAACCAAACCTTGCCTAACACAGCATAACGTGCCAAGACCACTATTGCTGTTTTTCCCAGGGCCATGCTGAACATATCAGACCATGGTGTAGTGCAGGTATCCACCGAGTAGTAGTGTACAGCACAAAAGTCAAGGCTACCCTCTCCTAACGTAACTGATCGTAACATAATCTCACGCAACCTGACACAACCTAACTTGCAGCGACCACTATTGCTGGCCTCACGAGAG
>NW_016988051.1:0-721 GCF_001483705.2 Eufriesea mexicana | reverse complement strand
GATATTCCTTGGACTTCTACGCTCTACTGTGCTCTAGTATGTATTGCTTTGTTCTGGGGAGGGCGGCAAGAGCTGTCTCGGCAGGCTTTGTTGAGATAGGATATGTTTGGCTGCGTTCTGTTTGCTTGGGTTAGGCATGTGTAGCCTTGAATTTCATGGTATACGCAGCGAACTTATGGATTTCGGTATCCTATTCTATACTAATGTGTCCTGATTGCCTCTGGGGATGCAAGCAATAGTGGTTGCGGCACGTTAGGTTGAGTTATGCTACGCTCGGTTATGTTACGGTTGGCTAGGTCAGGAGAGTGTAGCTTTGACTTTAGTGCTATAGTCTGTAATTAGATGGATTTGTGCGTCCTGCAGTGCTCTAATATCTTTCAGCTTGGACCTGGGAAGGCCAGCAATCGTGGTCTCGGCACTTTATGTTGGGACATGTTACGTTCGGTTCTGTTGGATCAGGCTAAATTTGGAAGGGATAGATTTAACTATTGTGCTGGTCACTGCAATTCCGTAGATTTCTGCGCTCTGCTCCACTCTGGCATGTCCTCCTTGGCACTGGGGAGGGCAGCAATAGCTGTCTCGACGTGTTAGCCAGAATTAGGCTACGTTTGGCTATGTTCCGTTTGGTGCGGTTAGGTTTGGGTAGCATTGACCTTCTTGATATAGACTGCGACTCTATGGATACCCGCGTTCAACTCTCCACTAATGTATTCTACTTGTC
>NW_016988050.1:0-542 GCF_001483705.2 Eufriesea mexicana | reverse complement strand
ATGGTGTAGAATCTGTCCAGAAAACTCAATTTTATTGACATTTTCGACTAATATCGTGGTGAGCTAACTTTCTTGCATAAAGAGGGAGGAAAGATTGTATTGGCATGCAATAACCATTGCACTTGCAATGCAGTAGAATCTGGCTGGAAATCTCAATTTTATTAACATTTTTGACTAATACCGTGGAGAGCTATCTTTCTTGCATAAATAAGGATGAATGATTCCATTGGCTTGCTATATCCTCCGCAATGCTGTAAAATCTGGTTGGAAAGTTCAATGTTATAGACATTTTCGACTAATATCGTGGTGAGCTATCTTTTTTGCATAAATAAGGCGGAAAGATTATATAGGCGTGCTATTGGCATTGCAATGCCAACGAATCTGGCTGGAAAAATCAATTATATTGACATTTTTGACTAATATTGTGGTGAGCTTACTTTCTTCCATAAACAAGGAGGAAAGATTATATTGGCAAGCTCTAACCATTGCAATGCTATAGAGTCTGGCTGGAAAGTTCAATTTTATTGACATTTTCGACTAAT
>NW_016988049.1:0-935 GCF_001483705.2 Eufriesea mexicana | reverse complement strand
CCAAACATAGCCTATCCCATCTTAACGTGCGAGACCACTATTACAGGTCTCCACATAGACGAGCAGAGTATTGTATGCAACGTAGAGCGCAGAAGCGTAACGTATATCTGCGTATAGCACAAAATTCAAACATAACCTATCCTAACATATCCCTGACTCAATACAACCACGCGCAAAGTTCCTTAAGCTTTAGTGCCGAGGCCATTATCGCTGGTCTCCACAGAGCCAAGCAGAATATACCACAGCACTGTAGAGCACAGAAAGCCACCGAATAGCAGTGAATAGCACAAATGTCAAAGCTATCCTATCCAAGCATAACAAAACTTTACCTAACCAAACGTAACATAACATTATCAACCGTGCCACGACCACTATTGCTGGCCTCCAAAGAATAAGCGGATGCTAGTAGGGCATCGCAGAGCGCAGGCGTCGCCCAAATATCAGTGTATAGCACAAAAGTCAAAGCAATCGCTACCAAACTTAACCAAACGTAACTTAACCGCACGTAACGTGACTCAATAAAACGTGCCAGGACCGTTGTTGCAGGCTACCCCAGGGTCGAGCAGAGTATGGTAGAGCAATGTAGAGCCCAGAAATACACCGCATTTCAGTGCAGAGTACAAGAGCCGTATATATCCCATCCAAACCCAAACATGCCTGACCTAACGGAACGTAAGCTGACAATACCTATCGCGCCGGGTCCGCCCTTTCTGGCCTCCACAGACCAAAGCAGTGCATACTAGATCACCGTAGGACTCAGGAATCCCCCGAATAGTAGTGTACAGCACAAAAGTGAAAGCTGTCCTGGCCTAACATATCCAGACGTTGCATAACCAAGCGTAACCTAACTACACCTAACGGCCCCACAGTACCATAGCTGACCACCCAAGAGCCAAGCAGGGTATACCACATCTCTGTAGATCACAGACATCCGC
>NW_016988048.1:0-742 GCF_001483705.2 Eufriesea mexicana | reverse complement strand
TCCGTCCATCCATTCAGACGTCAAGCCACACATCCATCCATCCAACCGTCCATCCATCCATCCATTCGTCCATCCATTCAGACGACCAGCCACACATCTGTACATCCATCCGCCCATCCATCCACCCATCCATCAGTCCATTCCTGCGTACATCCATCCATCCATGCGTCCATCCATCCATCCGTAGATCCACCCAAAAATCCATACATCCATCCATCCATATATCCGCAAATAAATCCCGACGCACATCCATAAATATACGCATACAACCATCCATATGTTCATCCATACATCCATCCATCCATACATCCGTAAATATATACATCCATCCATTGACGCATCCATAAATTCCACTCATACCTCAATCCATCCATACATGCATCCATCCATACATCCCTCCATCCGTACATCCACCCATGCGTACATCCACCCATGCGTACATCCATCCACCCATACATAAATCCCCACATTCATCCATGCATACATCCATACATACTCCATTCATTCATCCATACATACTCCCACACGCACATAAATAAATATATTCATGCATACATACATACAGACATCCATAAGTACATTCAGATATACATCTATACATACATCCGTGCATAAGTCACTCCAACCATACACCCATCCTTCCATACACCAATACATCCATCCATAGATGCATCCATCGATCCAAATATCCAAACATAAATACCTCCATGCATCCACCCATCCATCCATACATCCATCCATC
>NW_016988047.1:305-525 GCF_001483705.2 Eufriesea mexicana | reverse complement strand
GTTTGGTTAGGACATATTAGGTCAGGGTGTGTATGACTTTTGTGCTATACACAGCAATGCACCGGATTTCTGCACTCTGCTGTACTGTAGTATTTTATTCTTGGCTCTGGGGAGGCTGGCAGTAGCGGTCAGGGCACGACTAGCTGTGGTATCTTACGTTTGGTTTTGTTAAGTTTGGATATGTAGGGATAGGGCAGCTTTGGCTTTTGTGCTATACACT
>NW_016988047.1:0-292 GCF_001483705.2 Eufriesea mexicana | reverse complement strand
CAATTCGGTGACAACTGCGCCTCATTGCGCCCTTGTACGTTCTGCTTGCCTCTGGGTTGGCCTACAACAGCGGTCTCGGCTCGTTAGGTTGAGCTATGTTACGTTCGTGTATGTTACGTTTGGTGAGGTTAGGACATGATATTTCAGACTTTTGTGCAGTACAGTGCTATCCGCGGATTCCCGGGCTTTACCGTGTGCTAATATTTTCTGTTTCGAGCTGAGAGCCCATTATTACTGATCTCAGCACGTTATGTTGATTTGGGATACGCTTGATTATGCTATGTTATGCTAT
>NW_016988046.1:0-499 GCF_001483705.2 Eufriesea mexicana | reverse complement strand
CATAATAGAGCACAGCAGAGCGCAGAAGTCTTCCGAATACCAGCGCACAGTACAAAAGATAATCTTTCGGGATCAAGCTTAGCCAAGCCCAACCTAACGGAACGTAACCTGACGAAGCATCACATGCCGAGACAAGTATTGATGTCCTTCCTCGCGCGATGCTGAAAATATTAGAGTACTGTGGATCGCAAAAATAACCCTAATAGCAGACCATAGCACTAAAGTCAAACCTACCCTCTCCGAACCCAGCCTGTCCTAACATAACCAAACGTAACCTAACTCAACCTAATGTGCCGCGATAATTATTGCCAGCCTCGGCAGAGCCAAGCAGATCACTTTAGTGGGGAGCAGAACGCAGACATGCATTGAATTGCAGTGTATATCAGTAAATACGGAGCTACGTAAGCCTAGCCCAAAGCAACAGAACATAACCAAGCACAGCCTAACTTAACATAACGTGGCAAGATCGCTATTGCTGCCCTCCCCAGTGCTAAACGGG
>NW_016988045.1:0-780 GCF_001483705.2 Eufriesea mexicana | reverse complement strand
GAAGTGGTCTTTAAGTCTTCAATGGACAAATTAAAAACGCGGCTGCAGTGCCATGATGATGGCAGCTCTCTGTACTGCGTTGTCAATTACAAACATGACGAGGGACAACGTATCTACACTTTTAATCTAGAAGTGTGTTAAAATATGTCATAAGTGAAGAGACTTATCGAACGGAGAAGGGCTCTGTTGGTAGGTGTACTAAGTACCGTATTGTCAATTGTGCATATCACTAGCCGTAACTATACTATACATTGGATATTCCAGAGTAGCTTTTGCACTTTATTTCATCTGTGTACATACGATCTGACGTCCACAGAAATGTGATGGTGTCTGCAATCAGATCTGTGTTGCCAGACGTTATTGCCTCAAGGGATATTGGACATGTGTTTTGCCATTCTATAATTGTTATAGAAACTAAATCTTCACTGAACAGATTCATCCAACTGCTACATGGATCTGTTAGTGGATGTACCAAGTACCGTAATATCAAGGGTCAATATCTCCAGCAATAACTATACGTAACATAGTAATAACTATACGTAACATAGGTTATTGCAGAATTGCATTGGAAATTGCATCAACAGTGGGTGAAGTAATCCAACGGTTGCATTACGGTGACGATGACTGTACTCAGTACTCTCTTGTTTATTCATAATATGTCGAGGGATAATAGATCCGTGTTTTATCATTCTGGAATTGCCAGGGTACTTAAATAACAAGTGAAAATATTATTCTAGCTGCAGCAGTGCTCCTTTGGTGGGTGTACTAAGTAGCGTACAT
>NW_016988044.1:0-636 GCF_001483705.2 Eufriesea mexicana | reverse complement strand
TTATGCGAGAAAGTTAACTCACCGCGATATTAGTGGAAAAGGACTATAAAATTGATCTTTGCAGCCAGATTCTATTGCATTGTAAAGGCTATAGCACGTCAATGGAATATTTCCTCCTTATTTATGCAAGAAAGGTTGCTCGCAACGTTATGAGTCGAAAATGTCAGTAAAATTGAGTTTTCCAGGAAGATTCCAGAGCATTGCAATGGCCATTGTACGCCAATAGAGTCTTTCCTCCTTGTTTATGCAAGAACGTTAGCTCACAACGATATTAGTCGAAAATATCTATAAAATTGAATTTTCCATTCAGATTCTATAGCATTGCAGTGGCTATATCATGCCAATAGAATCTTTTCTCCTTATTTATGCAATAAAATAAGCTCACCACGATATTATTCGAAAATATCAATAAAATTAAATTTTCCAGTCAGATTCTACAGCATTGCAATGGCTATAGCATGCCAATAGGATCTTTTCTCCATAGTTATGCAATATAATTAGCTCACCACGATATTAGTCGAAAATGTCAACAAAATTGGTTTTTCCAGTCAGATTCCATAGCATTACAATGGGTATAGCATGCCAATAGGACCTTTCCTCCTTATTTATGCAATAAAATTGGCTCACCACGATATT
>NW_016988043.1:0-609 GCF_001483705.2 Eufriesea mexicana | reverse complement strand
TGAAAGTATTAGAGCACAGTAGGGCGCAGGAATCCAACTGATAGCATGCTATGGCACTAAAGTGGAAGCCATCCTCTCCTAGCGTAACCTACCGTAACATAACCAAATGTAATGTAACTGAACCTAACGCGCCGCGACCAGTATTGCTGGGCCTACCCAGAGGCTGGTGGAACACGATAGTGGATTAAAGTAGAACGCAGAAATCAACATGATCCCTGTGTGTATGAGAAAAGTCAAAGCCATCCAAGCCTAAGGCAAACCAAAGGTACATAACCAAACATAGCCTGACACAACCTAACGTGTCTGCACAGCTATTGTTGCCCGCCCAAGAGCCAACCAGGACTTACTACGGCACTGCACAGCGCAGAAATGCTCCAAATAGCAGAGTACCGCACAAAAGCTAAAGATATCCTACTCAACCTTGGAACAACCCACCCTAAAAGATCGTAGCCTGACACAACATAACGCGCCAAGGCGCTGTTGCTTGCATTCCCAGAGAAAGGCTGAAAATAATGGAGAACAGTAGGGCGCAGAAATCCACGTAAGAGCACACCATAGCACTAAAGTCAAAGCTACCGTCTCCTAGCCAAGCCAAGCGGGCCATGGTAG
>NW_016988042.1:0-365 GCF_001483705.2 Eufriesea mexicana | reverse complement strand
TATCGTAGTTAGCTGCCTTTCTTGCATAAATAAGGAGGAAAGATACTATTGGCGTGCAATAGCGATTGCAATGCCATAGAATCTGGCTGGTAAGTATAATTTTCTTGACAGCTTCGACTAATATCGTGGTGAGCTAGCTTTCTTGCTTAAATACGGAGGGTAGATTCTATGGGCGTGCTATAGCCATTGCATTTCTCTAGTATCTGGCTGTAAAATACAATTTTATTGACATTTTCGATTAATACGGTGGTGAGCTAACCTTCTTGCACAAATAGGGAGGAAAGATTCTATTCGCGTGCTATAGCTATTGCAGTGATATTGAATGCGGTTAGAAAATACAAATTTATTGACATTTTCGACTAATA
>NW_016988041.1:0-582 GCF_001483705.2 Eufriesea mexicana | reverse complement strand
GGTTAGGAGAGGGTAGCTTTGAATTTTGCACTATACACAGCGGTTCTATGAAGTTCTGCATTCGACTCTCTTTTAACATATTGTGCTTGCCTCTGGGGAATGCAGCAATGCAGGTCTCGTCACGTTGTGTTAGGAGACGTTACTTCGGGTTGGGTATTGATAGCGTTAACTTTTCTGTTATACACTGCCATTCCATAGATTTCTGCGCCCCACTCTCCTCTAATCCGTTCTGCTCTGCTCCGGGGAGGCCAGCAATAGTGGTCGCAGCACGTTAGGTTCAGTTATGTTACACTTGGTTACGTTACGATTTGTTACGTTAGGATAGGGTACCTTTGACTTTTGTGCTATGCACTGCGATTCTATGGATTACTGCGACTTACACTCCTCTCATGCGTTCCGCTTTGCCCTGTGGAGGCCAGCAACAGTGGCCTAGGCACGGCGGGATGGGAGAGTTTACTTTCGGCTAGGTCATCTTAGGTTATGTTCGCCAATGGTAGCCTTGGCTCTCGTGCTATACACATTTATGCGATGGACTTCTGGGCGCTACTGTGCTCTACTATTTCTGGTTGGTCCTGGGGCGGT
>NW_016988040.1:0-1139 GCF_001483705.2 Eufriesea mexicana | reverse complement strand
TCGGATGGTCCGACGACCTGGGGGTCCCGCGCGAGGAGTTGGGCCGTGCGTTCGTTAGGATGGTGGCGAGGATCACCGCCCCGAACCGTACGGCATCCCAGGCCGAGCATTTGCACTGGTTATGCTCTCCTGCTGCGGGTGATCGACACCCTCTTCCTGGTGGTGGCGGAGGAGTGCGTGCAACCGGTTGCAGTGCGATCGGAACTGGTCGGATGGTCCGACGACCTGGGGGTCCCGCGCGAGGAGTTGGGCCGTGCGTTCGTTAGGATGGTGGCGAGGATCACCGCCCCGAACCGTACGGCATCCCAGGCCGAGCATTTGCACTGGTTATGCAGGCGTTGGATGACACTGTGCCGCCGCTGTTCGACAGCTGCCTCAGGACCGGTCGCTTCCCGTCACGTTGGAATGGAGCGTGGGTCGTGCTGATCCCAAAACGACGGAAGCCGCCGGTCTCTCCGAAGGCATGCCGGCCTATATGCCGGCTCGACGAGGCGCGCAAGCTCTTCGAGCGCGATCTTGCTGCCCGCCTCCGAAAGCATTTAACGGTCGTGCGTCCCGACCTCAGCGTCAGCTAGTTCGGATTCCGGCATGGTCGGTCTACGATCGACGCGATTAAGCGCGTTCGTACCATGTCGGAGGCTGCCGTTGACCGGGGCGGGGTGGTGCTGGCGGTCGGTGTGGATATCTCCAACGCCTTCAACACCCTGCCCTGCGCCGCCGTACAGTATGCCCTGTTGTACCACAGGGTTCCCCAATACATGATGGCGGCGATCGTCGTCCATTTGGCGTAGCGCTCGATCGAGTATCCCGGACGATACACGACCGTCGTGCTGGCGACAAACTGCGGGGTTCCACTGGGATCGGTGTTCGGGCCGAACCTCTGGGACCTCGCTTACTACGCCGTTTTGCGCACTCCCCACGTCCGCGGCCTGAGCCTGACCTGTTACGCGGAATACACGCCGGCGATGGCAACCGGTTCGAGTTTGGAGGGGCTACGCTGCGCGCGGAAAGCGGCGTGGCCCTCGTCGCGCAGTGCATCCGGCGGCTGGGGCTGAGTATCACCCCCGAGAAGACCAAGGCAATTTCGTTTTGCCATCGGCACCGCGGGAAGCTGACCGGATGAAATATCTCGGTCTCCT
>NW_016988039.1:9068-9313 GCF_001483705.2 Eufriesea mexicana | reverse complement strand
ATACTAAAGTCTAAGCTATCCTATGCTAGCCTATTCAGACTTATCGTAACAAAGCGCAACATATCTCAGACAAACGTGTCGAGGACACAATTTCTGCCCTCCCCAGAGCCAAGCAGAACATATTAGCGGAAAATAGGGCGTAGAGATCCAAAGGATCGCAGTGCATGGCACTACAGTCGAAGCTACCATATCCTCACGTAACCGAACGTAACAAAACCGAACGTAGCCTAGATCCACCTAACGAG
>NW_016988039.1:0-1119 GCF_001483705.2 Eufriesea mexicana | reverse complement strand
TAGAGGACAGTAGAGCGCAGAAATCCGCCGCAGTGCAGTGTATAGTACAAAAGGCAAACTACCCTCTCCTAACGTAACAGATCGTAACACAACCAAACGTACCATAACTGAATCCAACGTGACGCGACCACAACTGCTGGCTTCAGCGGAGCCGAGCAGAGCATGTTAGAGGAGAGTAGAGAGCAGAAATCCATAGAATCGCAGTGTATGGCACAAGAGTCCAAGGTATCCAAACCTAACCCAAGCTAACGTAACCAAACGAAACGTAGAATAACTCGACATTACGTTCAACGACCACTATTGCTGGTCTCCCCAGATCCAAGCAGAAGATGTTAGAGCACAGTAGAGCGCAGAAATGCACCGAATAGCAGTGTGTCACAAAAAAGTCAAAGCCGACCTCTCCTAACTTAACCGATCGTAACATACCCAAA
This sequence comes from Eufriesea mexicana, assembly GCF_001483705.2. Classification (NCBI taxonomy): domain Eukaryota; kingdom Metazoa; phylum Arthropoda; class Insecta; order Hymenoptera; family Apidae; genus Eufriesea; species Eufriesea mexicana. The sequence goes on along the minus strand of NW_016988039.1, from coordinate 688 downwards.
CGTAACCTAACTGAACCTAACGTGACGCGACCACTATTGCTTCCTTCCGCGGTGCCGAGCAGAACATAGAGGAGAGATGGGAGCAGAAATGCACAGAATCGCAGTGTATGTTACAAGAGTCAAAGCTATCCGAGCCTAACCCATACTTACGTAACCTAACGAAGCGTAGACTAACTCGACTTAACGTGCCACGATCACAATTGCTGGTGTTCCCAGGTCCAAGCAGACGATGCTAGAGCGCAGTAGAGCGCAGAAATGCACCGAACAGCAGTTTACAGCACAGAAGTCAAAGCTACACTATCCGAACGTAACCAATCGCCATATAACTGAACGTAACATGACCAAACCCGACGTGCCGAGACCACTGCCGCTGTCCTCCCCATGGCCAAGCAGAAATAGTAGAAAGTAGTAGAGCGCAGAAATCCACCGAATAACAGTGTATAGCACAAAGGTCAGAGCTACCCTATCCTAAATTAGCCAAATGTGACGCAACCGGAAGCAGCCTAGCTAAGCCTATCGTGCCGAGGACACCATTGTTCGCCTCCCTGGAGCAAAGCAGAAATAACAAGAATACAGTAGATCGCAGAAATACGCAGCATTGCTGTGCACAGCACAAAGCACAAAGCTACCCTCCTCTTACCCGACCGATCGTAACATAACCGAACGTAACCTAACTCGACCTGACGTG
>NW_016988038.1:0-1239 GCF_001483705.2 Eufriesea mexicana | reverse complement strand
GGTTAGGTTAGGATATCTGTGACTTCGTGCCTTACACTGCAACGCCGCGTGTTTCTGCGGTACACTGTGCTCCGGTCTGTCCTGCTTGGCTCCGGGGAAGTCAGCAATAGTGGTTGCGGCACGATAGGCTGTGTTTTGTTACGTTTGGTTAGGTCATGTTAGGTCAGGTATGGTCACGTTTTACTTGACTTTTGAGCTACACACTGCTCTTCAGAGGATTTCTACGCTCTACATTGCTCTGCCATGCTCTGCTCGACACTGGAGTTGCCAGAAATAGTGGTCCAGTCACGTTAGGTTTGGTTAGGCTACGTTTGGTTGGACATGTTTGCTTGTGTCATGCTTGTATAGCCTTGAACATCGTTGTATGCGCTATAGTACGATGGGATTCAGCGCGCTGCTGCGCTCCACTGTACTCTGCATTTTGCCCAGCACAGGTGGTCGCGCCTCGTTACATTAAGTTACGCTTCATTTGGTTAGTTCATATTTGTTTGTGTTACGTCTGGATGGCTTTGACTTTACTGCTATACACAGAGGTTGTGTGGATTCCTGCGCTCTACTCTCCTTTAATATATTCTACTTGGCTCTGCGGAGGCCAAAAATGGCGTCCGCAGCACGTTAGACTCTGTTAGGTTACGTTTGGTTATGTTAAGGTTGGTTGGGTTAGGAGATACTAGCTCTGACTTTGAGCTATATACTGTTATTTGGAAGACCTCTGCGCTTCACTGTGATCTGATATGCTCATCTTGGCTCTGGGAAAGAAGGAAATAGCAGTATCGACACGTGAGGTTAGGTTAGGTTGCGTTTGACTAGTTCAGGATCGTTTGGGTCATGTTACAATGGCTTTGACATTCTTCCATACGCTACCATTCTATGTACATCTGCGTCTTACTCTCCTCTAATATGGTCTGCTTGGCAATGGGGCGGCCAGCAATAGTGGTCCAGACACGTTAGGTTGGAATAGTTTGCGTTTGGTAGTTCTACGATTGGTTAGGTCAGAATAGGTTACCTCCGTCTTCTGTGCTACATACCTCTTTTCGGTGGATTTCTTCACTCTACTGTGCTATAGTATCCTCTGCTATGCTCTGGAGTAACGAGAAATAGTGGCCGCGGCATGCTAGTTTGAGTTAGGTAACGTTCGGTTAGTTTTCGTTGGTATGGGTAAGGTTCGGATTGTCATATTTTGTGTCTTGTTACGTTTGATTACGTCACGATTTGTTAGGATAGGAATGGATGGCTTCA
>NW_016988037.1:1070-1313 GCF_001483705.2 Eufriesea mexicana | reverse complement strand
CAATAGTATCTTTCCTCCATATTTATGCAAGAAAGGTAGCTCACGACGATATTAGTCGAAAATCTCAATAAAAATTAATTTTCCATCCAGATTCTATAGCATTGCAATGGCTACAGCACGCCACTAGTATATTTCCCCCTTATTTATGCACCAAAGTTAGCCCACAACGATATTAGTCGAAAACGTCAATAATATTGAACTTTCCAGCCAGATTCTATAGCACTGCAATAGCTACAGCACTCC
>NW_016988037.1:0-1051 GCF_001483705.2 Eufriesea mexicana | reverse complement strand
GAATCTTTCCTCCTTCTATATCCAACAAAGCTAGGTCACCACGATATTAGTCGAAAATTTCAATAAAATTGAGTTTTCCAGCCACACTCTATAGCATTGCAATGGCTATAGTCCGCCAATAGGGTCTTTCCTCCTGTATTTATGCATGAAAGTTAGCTCACCACGATATTAGTCGAAGATGTCAATAAAATTGTATTTTCCAGACAGATTCTATAGCATTGCAATGGCTACAGCGCGCCAGTAGAATCTTTCCTCCTTATAAATGCAAGAAAGTTAGGTCTCCACGATATTAGTCGAAAATGTCAATAAAATCGAATTTTGCACGCAGATTCTATAGAAATGCAATGGCTATGGCACGACAATAGTGTACTTTCTCATTATTAATGCGGGATAGGTAGCTCACCACAATATCAGTCGAAAATGTCCATAAAATCGAGACTTCCTGTCAGATTCTGTAGCATCGCAATGACTATAGCGCACCAGTAGAATCTTTCCTCCTTACATATCGAAGGTAGGTAGGTCACCACCATATTAGTCGAAGACTTCAATAAAATTGAATTTTCCTTCCAGATTCTATAGGAATGCAAAGACTATATTACGCCAGCAGAATCTTTCCTCCCTATATACAAGAAAGTTAGGTCACCACGATAGTAGTCAATAATGTCAATAAAATTGAACTTTCCAGCCAGATTCTATAGGAATTCCACGGCTATAGCACGCCAAAAGTATATTTTATCCTTATATAAGCAAGAAAGTTAGTTCACTACGATATTAGTCGAAAATGTCAATAAAAATGAATTTACCAACCAGATACGCTAACAGTGCAAGGGCTATATTACGCCAATAGTATCTTTCATCATTATTTGTGCGGTAAAGGTAATTCACTACGATATTAGTCGAAAATGCCAATAAAATTGTATTTTCCAGGCTGATTCTATGGCATTCCAATGGCCATAGCACGCCAATAGAATCTTTCCTACGCATTTACGCAAGAAAGTTAGGTCACCAAGATATTAGCCGAAAATGTCAATAAAATTCAATTTTCCAACCA
>NW_016988036.1:0-569 GCF_001483705.2 Eufriesea mexicana | reverse complement strand
GAGAGCACTACTCCTGGCGTCCACAGAGGCAAGCAGAATGCGATAGCGCACAGAAGAGCGCAGTGGTTCAAAGGATACGAGTGTACAGCACAAAAGTCAATGCTGTCCTCTCCTAACAAAACGAAATGTAAGATAAACATACACAACGTACCGCAGCCAAACGAGGCGCGACCAGTATTGATGGCCTGCACAGGCCCAAGCAGATTAGAGTAGAGTACAGTAGAGGGCAGGTATCCACCGGATAACAGTGTATAGCGCGAAAGTCATTGCTATCCGAACCAAACGTAACCGAACCTAACCTAACCAACCGTAACACAACACAACCTAACGTGCCGAGACCACTATTACAGCCCCCAGAGCCAAGCATATTAGATAAGCATATTAGAGGAGAATAGAGCGCATAAATAAATAGAATGGCAGTGCATAGCACAATAGTCGAAGCTACCCTACCCTAACGCAAACAAACGTAACCTAACCGAACGTAGCATAGCTCTGCGTATCGTGTTCTGGCCCCTCCAGAACAAAGCAGAAAATATTAGTTATCAGTGGAGCTCAAAAATCCACCGAAT
>NW_016988035.1:0-1422 GCF_001483705.2 Eufriesea mexicana | reverse complement strand
ATCCTAACCTAACCTGACCTAACCTCACATAACCGAACGTAGCATAATTCAAAATAAGGTGCCCAGACTACAATTGCTGGTCTCCCCAGAGACAAGCAGAACATATTAGAGCAATGTATAGCTCATAAATCCACCGAAAAGCAGTGTATACCTCGAAAGTCAGGGACACCAAAACCGAACCCATACCAACATAACCTAACCAAACTTAGCATAACTAAACCTAACGTGCCGAGATCACTATTACTGGCCTGCCCAGAACCATCTAGGACAAACTAGGACACAGCAGAGCTCTGAAATACAGCGAAAAACAGCGTATACCACTTAAGTCATAGTTACCCATACCCAGCCCACACCAACATTACTTAACCAAACGCAGCCTAACTCAACCTAACGTGCCGAGACCACTATTACTCTCCTCCCTAGGTTCGGGCAGATTAGATTAGCTCACGGCAGAGCGCAGAAATCCTCCAAATAGCAGTGTGTACCGCGGAAGTCAAAGCTACCCATACATAACTCAGACCTGCCTAACGCAACCGAACGTAGCCTAACTGAGCCGAAAGAGCCGAGACCACCATTACTGGCCTCCCCATGTACGTGCAGAGCATAGTAGAGCAATGTAGAGAGCGGAAATTCATCGAATAGCAGTGTATAGCACAAAAGTCAACGCTATTCTAACCTATACAAACCAAACTTAGCATAACCGAACGTAGCCCGACTAAACGTAACGATCCGAGACTACTATTGCTGGCACCTCCAGAACAAGCAGAGTATATTATATCACAGAAGAGCGCAGAAATCCAAAGAATAGTAGTGTAGAGCACAAAAGTCGAAGCGATCCCCTCCTAACCTAGCCAATCGTAACACAACCAAACGTAACATAACTCAACCAAACGTTCCGCGACCACTATGGATGGGCTCCCCAAATTCAAGCAGAGTGCATTAAAGCAGTGTAGAGCGGAGAATTTCCCCTAATAACAGCTTATATCAGGAAGGTCATAGTTATCCTGAAATTAAATAACACTACTTCACCTAACGAAACCAAACGTACCCTAACTCAATCTAACGTATCGCGACCGCCATTGCTGGACTCCCCATAGCCAAGTAGAATATACTAGAGCACATTCCAGCGCAGAAGACCACCGAATTGCAGCGTATAGCTCAAATGTTAATGCCATCCTAACAACACGTAACCTACCCTTACCAAGCCAAACATAACATAGCTGAAATTTATGAGCCGAGGCCACAATTGCTGGCCTCCCCACAGCCATGCACAGCATATGAGAGCACAGTAGAGCGCAGAAATTATCTGTACGGCAGCCTACAACACAAAAGTCAAAGGTATCCTATACTAACAGGACCAAGCGTAACATAACCAAACGTAGCCTAACAAAATTTATCGTGCCACGAACATAATCGCTGGCC
>NW_016988034.1:0-993 GCF_001483705.2 Eufriesea mexicana | reverse complement strand
TACCCTAGATTGGCTTTGGCATGATCATCATAAGTGATCTAATTAGACAACGGTTAAGGTATTATGATGATGGCTACTTTCAGTAGTGTTTCCTCGATTGTTAATAGCTAGAGCAATAATGGCGCAGTCCTTTGTCTTTCTAGATTTACGGTAGCATTGAAGTCATGATTGAATCGATTAATCCACCGGCAACCGCTCTATATTTGTGGATGTACCAATTAAGGTACTGGAAGCTTTAAATATCTCTAGCCATGAACAATATATGCCTTGACAAGTATAGAACTAATGTGGAATTTGTACGTTCAGTGGATAGACTAATCCAACGGCTGCAGTAATGTGATGGTGGCTGCACTCAGTATTCTTATGTCAATTGTTAGTAACTCGAACTGTACCTGATCAAGCTTTTGTCATTCTGGAATTGCTATGGAATCTACATCATCATTAAACACTTTAATCGAACGGCTACAGTGCTCTATTGATGACATACTAAATACCGCAGTGTCATTTGTTAATATCTCTAGAGGTATCAGTGCTATATATTGGCTATTCTGGATTTGCTGTTAAGCATAAGTTACCAGTGAACGAAGTTGTCCGACGGATAAAGTAATATTATGATGACTGCACTTATTATTCTTTCGTAAGTACTTAATTTCTGGAGTGATAACAGAGCAGTCGTTTGCCATTCTAGAATTGCAATAGGAACTAAATCCGCGCTGAACCGATTGAACAAACGTTTACAGCGCTCTATTGGTGTTGCTGCGAACCGTACTGCCAATTGCAAATATCTCTAGATACAACCGTACTGTACAATGATTATTCTAGAATTGCCGTTCAAATTAAATTTTCAGTGGAAGAATTTGCCCAATGGCAAAAGTACATTAAACGTTTATTTACTCAGTACCGTTTTGTCAATTTCGAATGTCCAAAACGATAATGGGTCAGTCCTGTGTCGTTCCAGAATTTCAATAGCATTCATGCCTTCACTGAACATAT
>NW_016988033.1:0-510 GCF_001483705.2 Eufriesea mexicana | reverse complement strand
ATGTGCAGAAGACACTGTTGCTGGCCTCCACAGAGCCAAGTAGAATATATGTGAGCACAGTAGGTCACATTTAACCACCGAATGACGTTGAATAGCAAGAAAGCCAAAGCTAACATGACAAGACTAACATAACACAACCAAAAAAACGTAACTTAGCACAGCCTAGCGTGTCACAACCGCAATTGCTTGTCTCCACAGTCTCGAGCATAGTACAGTAGAGCAATGTCGATCGCAGAAATACTACGAATAGCTGTGCAGAGCACTAAAGTCATAGAAAATCTAACCGCGCATACCAAACCTTACCTAATCAGACGTAGCATGACTCAAAGTAACGTGGCGAGACAGCAGTCGCTGGCCTACCCGGAGAAGCAGAACGCATTAGTGCGCATGTATCCAACGAACAGCAGTGTATAGCACAAAAGTATAAGCTATCATGTCATAGCCTAACCAAACGTAACGTAATCGAACGTAACCCAACTCAACCTAACGTGCCAAGACCAATATTGCTGA
>NW_016988032.1:0-788 GCF_001483705.2 Eufriesea mexicana | reverse complement strand
AGGCCAGGCCAGGCCAGGTAACGTAACGACGCGTATTGTCACTACAAGCCAGGGCAGGCTACGACGTTCCAGGTTGGTCAGGTTAGGTCACGTCACGTCAGGTGAAGTCGGGTCAGGTCATGTCATTAGGTCAGGTAAGGTCACGACAGGTAAGGTCAGTTCAGTTCAGGACAGGTCAGGTCAGGACAGGCCATGTCTGGTCTGGCCAGCCCAGGACATGCCAGGGAATGACGGGTCAGTTCAGTTCAGGTCAGGTCAGGTCAGGCCAGGCCAGGTCAGGCCAGGTCAGGTCGGGTCAGTTCCGGTCACGTCATGTCAGGTCAGGCCATTCCAGGTCGGGTCAGGTGATGTCAGGTCAGGTCAGGTCAGGGCATGTGAGGTCAGGTCAGGTCAGTTCAGCTAATGTCAGGTCCGGCCAGGTCAGGTCAGGTTAGCATATGTTATGTCAGGTTACGTAAGGTAAGATTCCAATAGGGTAGGTTAGGTTAGGTGAGTTTAGCATAGGTTTGATTACGATAGCTTAGGATTGGTTTGGTTTGGTTAGGTTTGGTTAGGTTAGGTGAGGATTGGTTGGGATTTGCTAGGTTAGGTTAGGTTAAGTTAGGTTAGGTTATGTTAGGTCATGTCAGGTCAGGTCAGGTCAAGTCAGGTCAGGTCAGGTCAGGTCAGGTCAGGTCAGTCAGTTCATGTCAGGTCAGTTCAGGTCAGGTCAAGTCAGGTCAGTCCAGTTCAGGACAGGTCAGGTCAGGACAGGCCATGTCTGGTCTGGCCAGCCCAGGACATGCCAG
>NW_016988031.1:0-761 GCF_001483705.2 Eufriesea mexicana | reverse complement strand
CCTGCCCAGGGCCATGCCGAACATGGCAGAGGAGAATACGGCGCAGAAATCCATATAATCGCAATAAACAGCATAAAAGTCAAAGCTGCACAAACCATTCACATGCTAACGTAAACTAACCAAAGGTAACATAAAACAACGCAAAATGCCGCGATCTCTATTTCAGGGCTCCCTAGAGCAAAGCAGGACATATTAGAGCACGGCATACCGCAGAAATCCGCCGAAAAGCAGTATGCAGCACAAAAGCCGAAGGTACCCTTTCCTAACATAACCAAACGTAACAAATCCGAAGGTAGCTTAACTCAACCTAACGCGCCATGGTCGCTTTTTCTGGCCTCTGCATAGCAAAGCAGAGCATATGTAGGCACTGCAGATAGGAGGAATCCACCGAAAAGCAGTGTGCGGCACAAATGTCAAAGGTACTCTAACTTAACTTAACCAATCGTAACACTGCCAAACGCAACCAAACACAACCAAACGTGCCGCCACGACTATTGCTTGCCTCCCCATGGTCTAGAACATTAGAGTAGAGCACAGTGGAGGACAAGAGACCACCGAATAACTGCGTATAGCACGAAGATCAGAGCTACCGCAGACAACATTAACCTAATCTAACCAAACCATGCGTAAACTAACTCAAACCGACGTGCCACGACCACCATTGCTCGCATCCCCAGAGTCGAGCAGGGCACTGTAGAGCAACGTAGAGTGCAGGAATCCACCTTATAGCAGTGTATTGGACAAGAGTCAAAGCTAAACTG
>NW_016988030.1:0-471 GCF_001483705.2 Eufriesea mexicana | reverse complement strand
CAAAAGTGATATCTACCCCACCCTAAGCTAGCCAGACGTATCATAGACGAAGGTAGCCTGACAAAACCTAACATGCCGACACCACTATCCTCGCCCCCCCTTTAGCCGAGCATAGGATATACTTGAACACAGTAGAGCACAGAAATCCAACGCATTGTAGCGTATAGCACAAAAGTGAAAGATATCCTAACCTAACCTATCCTAACAAAGTTCAACCAAACGTAACACAACTTAACATAAGGTGCAGACACCATTATTGCTGATCTCCCCAGGGCCAAGCAGACCAACATTTAATCGCTGTAGAGAGCAGAAATCCACCGAACCGCCGTGTATGCCATGAAAGTCGAAGCTATACCCTCTTAAAATGACCAAACTGAACATAACCGTACGTAACGTAACTCAACCTAACGAGACGAGACCCCTATTGCTGGCTTGCCTAGTGTCAAGCAAAATATATTAGAGCACAGCCGA
>NW_016988029.1:0-1373 GCF_001483705.2 Eufriesea mexicana | reverse complement strand
AAAGGTTCTATTGGCGTGTTATAGCCATTGCATTGCTCTAGGGTCTGGCCGGAAAATTTAATTATATTGACATTTTCAACTAATATCGTGATGAGGTAACCTTCTTCCGTATTTAGACGGAAAGATTCGGTCGGCGTGCTGCAGCCATTGAAATACTATATGATGTGACTGGAAAATTCAATTTTAGTGACATTTTTGACTAATGTCGTGGTGAGCTAACTTTCTTGCTTAGATAACTAGAAATGATTCTGTTTGCGTGCTATAGCCATTGCAATGCTGTAGAATCTGCTTGGAAAATTCTATTTTATAGGCGTTTGCGACCAACATCGCGGTGAGCTAACTTTCTTGCATAAATGAGGAGGAAAGATTCTACTGGCGTACCATAGCCATAGCAATGCTCTAGAATCTGCCTGGAAAATTCAATTTTATTGACATTTTTGACCCATATCGTGGTGCGCTAGCTTTCGTGCATAAATAATGTGGAAAGATTCTACTGACGTGCTATAACCATTTGAGAGCTATAGAATCCGGCTGGAAAATACAATTTCATTAACATTTTCGACATATATCATGGTGAGCTAACTCCCTTGCATAAAACAGAAGGAAAGATTCTATAGGCGTGCTATAGCCATTGCAATGCTATAGAATCTGCCTGGAAAATTCTACTTTATTGACGTTTTCGACCAATACCTGGTGAGCTAACTGTCTTGCATAAATAAGGAGGAAAGATCCTATTGGCGCGCTATAGCCATGGCAGAGCTATGGAATCCGTCTGGAAAATCCAATTTTAGTGACATTTTCGACTAATGTCGTGGTGAGCTAACTTTCTTGCTTAGATAACTAGAAGTGTTTCTCTTTGCGTGCTATAGCCATAGCAATGCTATAGAATCTGCCTGGAAAATTCAATTTCATAGGCGTTTGCGATTAATATCGTGGTGAGCTAACATGCTTGCATAAATAAGGAGGAAAGGTTCCATTGACGTGCCGCAGACATTGCATTGCTATAGGATCTGAATGGAAATGGAAAATTCAATTTTATTGTCACTTTCGACTAATATCGTGGTGAGGTAATTTTCTTGCATAAATAAGGAGGAAATATTCAATCGGCGTGCTATTGCGATTGCAGTGCTATAGAATCCGAACGGAAAATTCAATTTTATTGACATTTTCTTCATATATCGTGGTGAGCAAACTCCCTTGCATGCGTAGGGAGGCAGGATTCTATTGGCGTGCTATAGCCATTGCAATGCTGTAGAATCTGCATGGAAAATTGAGTTTTATTGACATTTTCGTCGAATATCATGGAGAGATAACTGTCTTGCATAAATAAGACGGAGAGATACCATTGGCGTGTTATAGCCTTTGCAATGCTA
>NW_016988028.1:0-334 GCF_001483705.2 Eufriesea mexicana | reverse complement strand
CCTAAATCAAAGCAATGAGCCGAGAAAACTACTGCTGTCTTTCTTATAGACAAGCTCAACATATGACATCATAGAAAAACGCAGAGTACCATCTTGTACAGTGTATAGCACATAGGTCTGTTACAGTCTCCTAACATAACCAACCGTAACATTCCCTATCGTAACCGAACCCAACCCGTGGTGCAGTGACCACTATTGCTGGTCACCTCAGATTCGAGAAGTGTATAAAAATGTGGTTTAGAGCTCAGAAATCCACCGAACAGCATTGAATAGCACAATAGCCAAAGTTGTCCTATCCTAACCTGACCTAGCGTAACATAACCGAACGTAACAT
>NW_016988027.1:0-623 GCF_001483705.2 Eufriesea mexicana | reverse complement strand
ATGTTACATTCGGTTACGTTGCGATTTGGTAGATTGGGATAAGATGGCTTTAACTTTTGCGGTATAGACTGCTATTCGGTGGAATTCTGCACTCTACAGCGCGCTAGTACGTTCTGCTTTGCTCTGAGGACGCCAGAAATAGTGGTGTACACATGTTAGCTTCAATTATGTTCGTTCGATTATGTTACGTTTGGTGAGATTATGATGAGACATCCTTGACTCTTGTGCTGTACACTGCTATTTGGTGGCTTTCCGCGCTCAACTGTGCTCTAGTATATACTGCTTGTCTCTGTGGAGGCCAGCAATTGCGGTCTCGGCACAGTAGGCTCAGTTAGGATACGTTCGCTTCCGTCAAGTTTCGCCTTGTTAGGACGGTGTAGCTTTGCCTTTCGTGCCATACACTGCAACACGGTCGATTTCTGCGCTCCACTGAGCCCTATTATAGCCCTATTATGTTCAGCTTGGCTCCGGGAAGGCCAGCAATAGTGATCTCGGCGAGTTAGTTTGATATATGTTACGTTTGGCCTGGCTAGGTTAGATTATGTTTGGTAAAGTTATCGGCGACTTCTGTGCTATACACTGCCATTAGGTCGGTATCTGGCACTGCACTGCTCTACTCGCCT
>NW_016988026.1:0-927 GCF_001483705.2 Eufriesea mexicana | reverse complement strand
CGATGTGTGTATGGATGTATGAATGGATGGATGGATTGGTCGGTGGATGTAGGGATGGGTGGACGTATGGTTCGATGGATGTATGGATGGGTGGATGTATGGATGGATGGACATATGGATGGGTGGATATATGGATGGATGTATGTATGGATGAATGTCTGTATGGATGGAGGGATGTATTAATGGATTTATGTATGGGGGTACGGATGTGTGTATGAATGTATGTATGGATGTAATTAAAGATGTATGTATGGATGTATGTAAGGGTGTATATATGGATGTATGAGCGGATATATGTATGGATGTATGGATGCGAGAATGGAAGGCCGTATGTATGGATGCATGAGTGGATGGATGTATGGATGTATGTACGGATGTCTGTATGGATATATCTATGGATGTATGTATGGATGTGTGTATGGACGTATGTATGTATCAATGGATGTATGCATGTATGGATGTATATATGGGTGCATGTATGGATGTGTGGATGTACGTATGAATGTACGTATGGATGGATGGTTGTATGGTTAGACGGCTTTACGGATGTATGGGTTGTGTGGATTTATGGATGTTTGGATGGATGTATGTACGGGTGGATGGATGTATGGAAGTATGGATATATGGGTGCATGTACGGATGTATGTATGGATGTGCTCGTATGTATGTATGGCTGTAAGGATCGATGCATGTATGGATGGGTGAACGTATGGATGAATGGGAGTGTGGCAAGGTGGATGTATGGATGGATGTATGAGTGGATGAACGGTTGTATGGATGGATGTGTGTATGAATGGATTGAATAATGGATAGACGGAAGTACGGATGTATGGATGAATGGATGAATATGTGTATGGATGTATAGATGAATGGATGTATGGGTGTATGGATGGATGGATGTATGGATGGATGAATGGGTGGATGGCA
>NW_016988025.1:0-291 GCF_001483705.2 Eufriesea mexicana | reverse complement strand
TGATTGCATGGCTTGTTTTTGGACTGCATTAACGTTTCTGCTATACACTGCCATTCTCTTGTCTTCTGCGCTCCATTCTCATCCGATATGTTCTGCTTGGCGATGGGGAGGCCAGCAGCATTGGTGTCGGCACGTTAGGTTGTGTCAGGTTACGTTCGCTTACGTTTGGTCTGATTAGGTTAATTTAGGATGACTTTGACTTCTGTGCTGTACACTGCAATTCGGAGCATTTCTGCGCTCATCGATACTCTAGTATACTCTACTCCTATCCCGAGAGACCAGCATAGGCGT
>NW_016988024.1:0-230 GCF_001483705.2 Eufriesea mexicana | reverse complement strand
CGGATGTATGGATGTATGGATGTACATATTTATGGATGTATGGGTGTATGGATGAATGAATGGGTGGATGTATGGATGTATGGATGTATGGATGTATGTATGGATGAATGAATGGATGGATGTATGGATGTATGGATGTATGGATGTGTGTGTGGATGGATGTATGGATGTATGTATGGTTGGATGGATGTATGGATGGATGGATTTATGGATGTGTGGATGAATGGATT
>NW_016988023.1:0-509 GCF_001483705.2 Eufriesea mexicana | reverse complement strand
GAGTAGTAGTGTACAGGACAAAAGCCATAGCAATCCTCTCCTAACCTAACCAATCGTGACATATACCAACGTAACAAAAGTCACACTAACGTGCCGCGACCGCTATTGCTGGCCTTCACAGAGCCAAGCAGTACTTAGTAGGGGATGTATAGCGCAGAAAAGCATAGAACCGCTGTGTATAGCAGAAACGTCATAGCTATACAAACCTAGCGCAGGCCAACATAACCTAACCAAGCGAGGACTCGTATCTTGACACGACCACTACTGCCGGAACCCCAGGGTCAAGCAGAATATGACAGAGCGCAGGATAGCGCAGATATCCGCCGAATAACGGTGTATACCACGAAAGTCAAATCTATTCAAACCTACCCCAGACGAACATAACCAGTCCAAACGCTGCTTCACCCAACCTAACTTGTGGCGACCACTATCACTGCCTTCCCGAAAGTCGAGCAGGGTATAGCATAGCAATGTAGAGCGTGGAAATTCTCTGAAGGGCAGTGTATAGC
>NW_016988022.1:315-582 GCF_001483705.2 Eufriesea mexicana | reverse complement strand
GCAATGCCTATAGCACGCCAATAGAACCGGTCCTCCTTATTTATGCAAGAAAGATAACTCACACCAATAATAGCCGAAAATGTCAATGAAATTGGATTTTCCAGCCAGTTTCTACAACATTGCCGTGGATATAGCACGCCAAAGGTATCTTTTCTCCTTACCTATGCAAGGAAGATTGCTCACCATGGTATTAGTCGAAAATGCCAACAAAATTGCATTTTCCAGCCACAATCCATCTCATTGCAATGGCTATAGCACTCAAAAAGC
>NW_016988022.1:0-273 GCF_001483705.2 Eufriesea mexicana | reverse complement strand
CCACGATATTAGTAGAAAATGTCAACAAAATTGTATTTTCCAGCCACAATCTATTCCATTGCAATGGCTATAGCAATCAAAAAGCATCTTTCCTCCTTACTTACGCAAGGAAGTTAGCTCACCACGGTATTATTCGAAAGTGTCAATAAAATTGAGTTTTCCAGAAAGATTCTGTTCCATTGCAATGCATATAGCACGCCAACCGAATCCTTTCTCCTTATTTAAGCATGAAAGTTAGCTAAGCGCGATATTAGCCGTAAATGTCAATTAAAG
>NW_016988021.1:0-522 GCF_001483705.2 Eufriesea mexicana | reverse complement strand
CCGAAAATGTCAAAAAATTGAATTTTCCAGCCAGATTCTATAGCACTGCAATGGCCATAGCGCTCCAATCGAATCTTTCCTCCATATTTATGCAAGAAAGTTACCTGACCACGATATTATTTCATAATGTCAATAAAATTGAAATTCCCATCAGTATTGTACAGCATTACATTGGCTACAGCGCGCCAATAGAATCTTTCCTCCTTATTTATCGAAGAAAGCTATCTCACCACGATATTAGTCGATACGATATTAGTCGAAAATGTCGATAAAATTGAATTTTCCAGCCTGATTCTATAGCACGGTAATGGCTACAGCGTGCCGACAGAATCTTTCCTCCTTATTTATGCAAGGATGTCAGCTCACCACGATATTAGCCGAAAATGTCAATAAAATTCAATTTCCCAGCCATACTCTATAGCATTGCAATGGCGATTGCGCGGCAATAGGATATTACCACCTTGTTTATGTCAGAAAGTTAGCTCACCACGATATTAGCCGAAAATGTAAACATAATTGAAT
>NW_016988020.1:0-590 GCF_001483705.2 Eufriesea mexicana | reverse complement strand
TATTAAAGCAATGTAGATAGTATAGATCCACCTAATAGCGGTGTACAGCGCAAAAGTCGCAGCTATCCTATCCTCGCCTAACCCATCTTAGCATGAACAAACGGAGCCTATCTAGCGGAATATATCGTGCCTCGACAATTATTTATGGTCTCCCAAGGGCCGGGCAAAGTATAGTAGAGCACAGTGGAGCGCGGAAATCCACCGATTAGCAGTGTACACCACGAAAATCAAAGTTATGCCGACCTAACCCAAATTAACATAAAGTACTCAAACATAGGCTAACTATACCTAACGAAACGTGACCACCGTTGCTGGTCTCCGCAGAGCTACGCAGAACATACTAGAACACAGTAGGGCGCAGAAATCCACCGAACAGAAGTGCATACCATAAAAATAGATGTTATCCTTACCAAACGTACTCAAACATGTCCAAACCGTACGTAACATTACACAACATAACATGCCGAGGCCGACATTGCTGACCTTCCCTGTGCCAAACTGAACATACTAGATCACAGTGGGGCGGCGGCATCCAACGAAAAGGAGTGTATAGCACAAAAGTCAAGGCTGTTCAATCCTAACCTGACCAG
>NW_016988019.1:0-558 GCF_001483705.2 Eufriesea mexicana | reverse complement strand
TTTATAGCAGAGCAATGTAGAGCGCAGAAATCCACCTAACAGTAGTGTATAACGCAAAAGTCAGAGTCATTGAATCCTAACCTAACCAAACGAAACACATCCAAGCGCAGCGTCATCCAACCTAACGAACCTACACCATCATTGCAGGCCTTTCGCATTGCCAAGATGAATATATCAGAGGAGAGTAGGGCGCAAAAGTCCACTGAATGACGGTGTATAGCAGAGAAGTCAAAGACACCCTATCCTGACCCGAACTAACATAACCTAACCACACGTAACCTAACTCAAAATAACTTGCCGAGACCACCATTGCTGACCCTCCCGGAGCCGAGTTGAACATATTAGAGCATAGTAGAGTGCAGAAATCCGCCGGAAAGTAGTGTATAGCACGAAAGTCGGAGCTAGCATCTCCTTACATAACCAATCGAACCGCAACCAGACGTAACCTAGCTGAGGCTAACGAAACGCGATCACTGTTGCTAACCGCCCAGGGCATAGCAGAATATTTTAGAGGGGAGTAGTGAGCAGAAATACATAGAATCTCAGAGTATAGCAGAA
>NW_016988018.1:0-2875 GCF_001483705.2 Eufriesea mexicana | reverse complement strand
TACGTATTGCGCAATAACATTAATGATATTTTGTTAACTGATAGGGTCACCTAATTCAACAAATTAACTTCGTCGTGTTTGCTAACCACGGGAATATAAGAGATATATGACTTAATTTGAAATGCCCTACGTATACACCACTTGAAAGATACGAGCACAATTTTCATAACGGACGAAATAAATACTGCCGAATTTTGGAATGAGTTTAATCAATTAGCCTTTTAACTTTATTACAAGGATTATTGGAATCTGCTAATCGGTTAACGCTATGTATATGATTAATTATCATATTGAACACTGTTATCATTGGCTATGCACTTGACTAATGACGATCATAATAGATAGTAGTACCATGATTGAGGTATTCTGCTCTTTTTGTTAACTGCATGCCCACATTTTCTTTACACAACTACACTAGTCTCGCTACATACGTCGAAGAAAAGATTTTTAATGCAATTTTCCTTGATCTGCGCATTAAACGAACTGCCATCAACAGTTTCAATGAACTTTGCATTAACTATCATCCATTCCTGTCTCAATCATGACACAAAATTTTACCCTTCTGATTTCCGTTCAGCATTTCCCACGGCGCGTAGTGTCATAAACACGATGCTCACCTACCCGAAGACGATACTTACAGTGCAAAAGCTGGAATTACACACTAACAGGAGTATTCACATTCAAGAAAGGGAAAGAGAAGTGTATTGCGCTGCGCTTGGTACTACTTCGGAATGAGCCTTTCAATTTTTACGCAATGTTACTGTTTTCGTCGTTCACAAGCTTCATCTGGGATGGATGGAGCACCTGCATGGAAATAGAGAACATCGATTATATATGCATCAAATTTTTAGGTTCTACCGCCACTGCAGCATGCTTCATTGCCCGGTACCGCATTGGATAAAATCGCAAACAGAACAGAGCGCTGCAGCGTGCAGCTGATGGCAGTACGGCGCACCATGGCGCTGGAGAGCCAAACGGAGCCAAGTAGTGTCGTGAATACCAACAAACAGCTGCAAATAGCACTGATTCCTTAATTAACATAACCGATACTCACCACGGCTGGGCACAGCAGCTCAGAACACAATGATGCGTCGTATACCCACGAAGAGGAGCCAATAGCATAAAGTCCTAACCAAAGCCAACATAACCTATCCAAACATATCCTACCCTGACGCAAGAAAGCCTAACGGCAGCAGTGCAAGGCACAGTGTTGGAAAGCTCAGCAGGCCTCAGCGAATCGCAGAATCCATCAAAGAGCGGCAAAAAATACTGGTTCCGAACATATCCTAGCTTAACCAATCTAAGCCTGTCATACTCCAGCATTACGCACACTGATCTCCGTAACCTTACTGCAGCTGGTATCAGCAGAATGCAGGAAAGTGGCGCAGATAGCAGGTGAGCACTGTAGTGCGCCAAATACCAGAGAATGCTAGCGTAAAGCAGAGATTCCAAGCTCAAGCTAGCCTAACCTAGCCTATCCATAGTTGAGCACGACATAGTGCAGTTGAGGACAGCGGAGCGTAGCACAGCAGATTAAAGAGCCGTATACCACTGGTGGCAGCGTATAGCACCGATTCATATCCTCCAATTATCCAACGTTGCACATCCGAACATTACCACAGTAGAGCATATCTGTGTGAAACGTAGCGCAGCGGAAGTGGGCAGTGCATGGTAAAGCGACGAAGACCACAGTATCGCAGCGAATAAATCAGACTCACGTACGATCCTAATCTGACACAGCCTTACAAAAGATACCTTCCCAAACCTATCCGCAACGGAGCATTGCAGTGTGCTCCGAAGTGTAGCAGAGAGCAGCAGGATGTACATTGGCGCTAAATATAAATGAATAGCATCATTGCCATTGAATTAACCTATCCGCTGATCATTAGATAATATAGCAATTGCAGAATAATCAAAGGATAGATAAATTATGGCTGGAGATATAGCAATTGAATATACAGTGCCGGCTGTAGCAATTTTCTCAGTATTATTTGCATTGGCATAATCTATTTACTGGTCATCGAACTTCTATGACGATGATGGAATGACGAAGGGGTAAATCCATTATCTCCAGAGATATAAACAGTTGGCAATACAGAAGTGGGGATATCGGACTACAAAGTTATATACCCATTTTATAAACCTCCACACTGACATTCTAAATCCTATAGCAATCTAGGAATTGTCAAAGGATGGAACAATTATCGCCAGAGATATTAATAATTGATGATAAAATGCTCAGTGCTGCCGCCATTACTCTACCATTGCCATTTAAGTAATCTATTCAATGAGCACCTAAATTCTACAATAAATGGTTGAACGTTCAATTGCCTGATGAATGACTGCAAGAGAAGATAACAATTAACAATACGTTACTCAGAATAGCCGTCTACACGATCCTGTACCCATTGGATAAATCTACTCGCTGCTCATGTAATTTCCACAGCTATTTTGTAATGACTCGTTGATATTGCAAACATCGCTAGAGATATAATCAAGTGACAATACGATGCTGAGTGCAGAAATCTTCGCAGTGCAACTGCAATTGCATTAATCTATTCGCAGATAATATTAATACTGCAGCTACCCTACAATGATCAACGATTGCATCAATTATTTATAGAGAAACTGACAGTCGAAAATACCTTACCGAGTATAGCAGCCTGCGTACTGTATGTGTCATGTGATAAATCTGATTAGAGAGCACATAAATTTGACAGCAACTTTTGAATGATAAATGGACGGAACGACTATCGCAAGAGGCGTAAACTATAGGCAATAGTGTCCCGTGTACAGCCATCAATACAAGTAATGTGCGCGATACCGGGGCCCGCCAACTGGCGACCGCGCCGTGCCTCGAGCTAATGCTTTATAA
>NW_016988017.1:0-288 GCF_001483705.2 Eufriesea mexicana | reverse complement strand
CTGGATGGAAAATTCAATTTCACTGACATTTTCTGCTAATAACGTGGTGAGTTAACTTTCTCTCATATATAAGGAGGATTGATTCTAATGGTATGCTATAGTCACTGCAATGAAGTAGAATCTTCCTGGAAAATTCAATTTTATTGACATTTCCGACTAATATCGTGGTGAGCTAGCTTTCTTGCCTAAACAAGGAGGAAACATTGTGTTGGCAAGCTGTACCCGTTGCAATGCTATAGAATCTTGCTGGAAAATTCAATTTCATTGAGATTTTCGACTAATATCGTG
>NW_016988016.1:0-813 GCF_001483705.2 Eufriesea mexicana | reverse complement strand
CACAGCAGTGTATAGCACAAAAGTCATATGTATCCTTTCCTAACCCAGCCAAATGTAACAGAGACGTACGTAATCTATCCCAACATAACGTACCCAGACCACTGTTGCTGACCTCCACAGAACAAAGCAGAATAGACTAGAGCCCAGTAGAGTGCAGAATTCCTCCGAGCCGCTGTTTATACCACGAAAATCGAAGCTATGCAAACCTAACCTAAATCAACGTGACATAACCGTTAACATAGCTCAGCGTAAACTGCCGAGAGCGATACTGCTGGACTTCCCCTAGCGAAGCAAAATATACAAAAGCACAGCGGAGCGTAGATATCAGCCGAATAGTTGTGCATAGCACAAGAGTAAAAGCTATCCTATCCAAACTTGGCCTAACCTAACCTAACCGAAGGTAACCTAACGAAACGTAACGTGCCGAGACCGCTATTGCTGGTCTTCCCAGTGACAGGCTGAACATACCAGAACACGGTAGCGCGCTGGAAACGACCGAATAGCAGTGTATATCGCAAAAGTCGGAGCTATCACCTCCAACAATACCCAATCGCATTATAACCAAACGTATCCTAACAGAGCTTAACGTGCCGCGACCGCGATTTCTGGCATCCCCAGAGCCTACCAGAACATATTAGCGTATAGTAGATCGGAGGAGTCCATAGAACCGCGGTGTATGTCCGAAAAGCCACAGCTACCCATGCCTAACACAAACCGGCAGGACTTACACAAACGCAGCATAACTCAGCGTAATTTCCCGCGAACAATATTAATGGACTCACCACGGGCAAGCAGAATATAGGAGAGCATAGT
>NW_016988015.1:0-545 GCF_001483705.2 Eufriesea mexicana | reverse complement strand
CATACATGCAGACAGCCATACATCCATACGTCCATTCTTCCGAACATCCGTCCATCCATACATTCACCCATCCATACATCAACCCATCCATGCATCCATCGAACCATTCATCCATTCATCCATACATGCATACATCCATACATTCATAAATCCGTACTTCCATACATACATACAGCCATACATGCATAAATCCATACATCCATACATCCACACATCCATCCATACATACACCCATCCATCCATACATCTATCCATACAACCATACATACATCCATTCATTCATCCATACATACATCCATACATCCATCCAACCATACATACACCCACTTATACATCCAGCCACCAATACATCGAGACATATATAGATCCATACATCCATACATCCGTACATCCATACATTCGTACATCCATACGTCCATACATCCATACATCCATACCTGCACACATCCATACATTATTACATCCATACATTCATAAATACTTACATCCATACATGCATACATCCATACATCCATACATCCATACATCCACACATCCATACATCC
>NW_016988014.1:0-342 GCF_001483705.2 Eufriesea mexicana | reverse complement strand
AACGTAACCAAACTCAAACCAACGTGCCTCGGCCACCACTTCTGGCATACCCAGAGCAAAGCACAGCACAGTAGGTCGCAGAAATACACCGAAAATCATTGCAAAGCGCAAGAGTGAAGGTTGTCCCGTCCTAGCTAGAGGTAAGATATCGTAACCGTACGCAACTTAAGACATCCTAACGTGCTGGGACCTCTATTGCTGCCATGCACAGAGCCAAGCAGGATACACTAGAGCTGAGCAGAGCGCAGGAGTCCACCGAACAGTAGTGCTAGCGCAAATGTCCAAGCTATTCTACCCAAACCTAATCAATCGTAGCATAGCCAAACGTAACGTAACTATGCC
>NW_016988013.1:0-767 GCF_001483705.2 Eufriesea mexicana | reverse complement strand
ATAAATAATAAATGCAAATTATACGATATATCATAATTATTCCTCTTACCTATAATTCCTTTTCTCTCACTAAATTCCACACACTTATTCCAGAAGTATATATATACAATAGGTTAAGGGTAATAATGCGTGAAATAGAGACTCGAAAAAAGCGTGGAGGGGAAAGTAACAAAGTCACCTGACAATATCAATAAAACAAAAAATAACTAAAATATCGATGCTGTCACAAATCGAAAGGAAACAGTCTTTCTTCAACCTTTCCAAAATTATAAATAATAAATGCAAGTGATATAATATATCACTATGCGTGAAATAGAGACTCGAAAAAAGCGTGGAGGGGAAAGTAACAAAGTCACCTGACAATATCAATAAAACAAAAAATAACTAAAATATCGATGCTGTCACAAATCGAAAGGAAACAGTCTTTCTTCAACCATTCCAAAATTATAAATAATAAATGCAAGTGATATAATGTATCATAATTATTTTTAATTATAATTCCTTTTCTCTCACTAAATTCCAAAAATATATATATACAAAATAGGTTAAGGGTAATGATGCGTGCAATAAAGACTCGAGAACAGAGTAGAGGGGGACGTAACAAAGTCACCTGACAATATCCACCAAAAAAGATATTAAAAAATAAAGTGTAACTAAAACATCGATGCTGTCACAAATCGAAAGGAAACAGTCTTTCCTCAACTTTCCAAAATTATAAATAATAAATGCAAGTGATATAATGTATCATAATTATTTTTAATTATAAT
>NW_016988012.1:0-551 GCF_001483705.2 Eufriesea mexicana | reverse complement strand
CTTAGCCATGGGAATGCGAGAAATATTGGTCTCGGCACGTTATATTGAGTAAGGTTACGTTTGTGTAGTTTAGGTTAGGTTAAGTTCGGTAATTGTAGTTTTGGCTTTGGTGTTATACACTGCTTTTCGGTGGACTTCTGCGCTCAAATGCGCTCTACTACATTCTATTTGGCCATGGGGAGGCCGTCAAAGATCGCCGCGGCACGTTACTATATGGTAGGCTACGTTCGGTTATGTTATGTTAGCTTTGCTTAGGTCTGGATAGACACGACATTCGTGCTATATCGCGGATTTCTGCGCTCTACTGTGTTCTAGTACCTTCTGCTCGGCTCTCGGGAGATCAGCGGTAGAGATATAGGCACGTTAGTTTGAGTTATATTACGTTTGGTTAGCGTAGGTTATGCTAGGTTAGGTTATGTCACCTTCGACTCTTGTGCCATGCATTGATGTGCGGTGTGTTTCTGCGCACTGTTCTGCTCCAGCAATAGTGGTCTGGTCGAGTATAGTTGAGTTATGATTCGTTTGGGTATGCTACGTTTCGATGGGTTAGG
>NW_016988011.1:0-538 GCF_001483705.2 Eufriesea mexicana | reverse complement strand
CAGAAATACACCGAATGTCAGTGTATATCACGGAAGTCAAAGCTATACTATCCTAACTTAACCGAACATAACGCAACCAAGCGTAACGTAACTCAACCTAACGTTACGAGTTGTATTACTGCCCCACCGCCTTAGCCGAGCAGGAAATGTTAGAGGAGAGTAGTGAGCAGAAATCCATAGTATCGCAGTGTACAGCAGAAAAGTCAAACGTGTCCGACGCTATCCCATGCTAACGTAAACTAAACAAACGCCACCTAACACCGCCTAACCGGCAGCGGCCACTACTTCTGGACTCCCCAGAGCAAAGCAGAGCGTGCTAGAGCGCAATAGAAAGGAGATTTTCACTGAGAAGCAGGTTGTAGCATAAAAGTCCAAGCTACCATATCCAAACCTACCCAAACGTAATGCTACCAAATGTAACCAAACAGAACCTAACGTGCCGCCACCACTGTTGCTGATCTCGACAGAACAGAGAGGAGAATGTTAGAGTGGTGTAGACTGCAGAAGCCCACAGAATTGTAGTGTACAGCAGAAAAGT
>NW_016988010.1:0-280 GCF_001483705.2 Eufriesea mexicana | reverse complement strand
GTTAGGTTGAGTGACTTTTCGTTTGGTTATGTTACGATTGGTTAGGTTAGGAGAGGATACCATTGACTTTTCTGCTATACATGGCTATTCGGACGATTTCTGCGCTCTACGTAGATGTAATATGGTCTGCTTTGTTCCGGGATGTCATCAACAGTGGTTTAGGACCGTTAGCAGGAGTTAGGTTACATTTGGTTATGTTATATTTGGTTATTTTAGACAAGGACAGCCACCATTTTTGTGGTATACACAACTATTCGTTGGATTTCTGCGCCGTGCTGTG
>NW_016988009.1:0-562 GCF_001483705.2 Eufriesea mexicana | reverse complement strand
ACGTGCCACGGCCGCTATTGCTGGCCACCACAGATCCAAGCAGATGCCGGTAGAGCAATGCAGTGGACAGATATGTACAGAATTACAGAGTATAGCACAAAAGTCAAGACTACCCTATCACAACCTAGCCAGAATTCGTAACCAAACGTAATATAACTATTCCCAACGTGCTGAGGCCTCTATTGCTTCCGTCGACAGGGACAAGCAGAACATATTAGAGGAGAGGAAAAAGCATAAGTCCACAGAGTCGCAGTGTATAGCACAATAGTCGAAGCTACCCTAGCCTTACATAGCCAAACGTAACATAACCGAAGGTAGTTTAACTTATCTTAACGAGACGGGACCACTATTGCTTGCCTCCCCACGGCCAAGCAGAATGTACTAGAGCAGAGTAGAGCGCAGTAATCCACCGTATTGCAGAGTGTAGCCCAAAAGTCAAAGATATCATATGCTAGCCCGTCCTAACCTAGCCTAACCTAACGTAGCCTAACTAAACATGACGCGAGGAGAATACTATCTCTGGCCTCCCCAGAGACAAGCAGAGCATATTAGAGAAATGTAG
>NW_016988008.1:0-599 GCF_001483705.2 Eufriesea mexicana | reverse complement strand
GAATTCTTTCTCTCTACCGAGCTCTAGTATATTCCGTTAGGCTATTCGGAGGTCAGCCGTAGTAGTCTCGGCAAGTTACGCTGTGGTACGTTGCGTATGGTTATGTTGCGTTTGATTAGTGTAGGGGAGCATAGCTTTAACTACTGTGCTATACACTTCTATTCGGTGTATTTCTGCGCTCTACATTGTTCTGCTAAGCTCCGACCGACTCCTGGGAGACCAGCAATATTGGTCGCCGCACGTTACGTCAAGTTAGGCTACGTTCTGTTAGGTTGGTTTAGGTGAGGTTAGGTTAGGACATCCTTGACTTTTGCGCTACACACTGCGATGCGCTCGATTTCATCACCCTACTGTGTTGCACTGTTCTCTGCGCGACTCTGAGGAGGCCAAGGATTGCGGTCTCGTCGCGTTAGGTTAAGCTACGTTACGTTTGCTTATACAACGTTTGGATAGGTTAAGACAGCAGAGAGTTGACGTGAATGCTACGCACTGCTATTCGGCAGATTTGTGCGATCTACATAGCTCTACTATGCTCTCCCGACTACGTGGGGGCCAGTAATGGAGGACTCGGCACGTTAGTTTGTGTTATGCTACGTTCG
>NW_016988007.1:0-635 GCF_001483705.2 Eufriesea mexicana | reverse complement strand
GCTGGCTTTTTTGCATAAATAATGAGGAAAGACACTATTGGCTTGCTATAGCCATTGCAATGCAGTAGAATCTGGCTGGAAAATTCAATTTTATGACATATTCGAATATTATGGCGGTGACCTAACTTTCCTTGTGAGCTAATTTTGTTGCATAAATAAGGAGAAAAGATTCTATTGGCGTGCTATAGCCATTGCAATGTTATAGAATCTGACTGGAAAATTCAATTTTATTGACATTTTCGACTAATATCGTGGTGAGCTAATTTTGTTGCATAAATAAGGAGAAAAGATTCTATTGGCGTGCTATATCCATTGCAATGTTATAGAATCTGACTGGAAAATTCAATTTTATTGACATTTTCGACTAATATCGTGGTGAGCTAATTTTGTTGCATAAATAAGGAGAAATATTCTATTGGCGTGCTATAGCCATTGCAATGCTGTAGAATCTGACTGGAAAATACAATTTTGTTGACATTTTCGATTAATATTGTGGTGACCTTACTTTCTTGCATATGTAAGGAGGAGTTATTCTACTGGCGCGCTATAACCATTGCAATGCTATAGAATCCGTCTGGAAAATTCAATCTTATTTACATTTTCGACTAATATCGTGGTGAGCTGGCTTTTTTGCA
>NW_016988006.1:0-598 GCF_001483705.2 Eufriesea mexicana | reverse complement strand
TGTCCTGACCCATATTAACCGAACCTATCGCGACGATGCCAATATTACTGGCCCACATAGACGAGCTGAGCATAGTAGAGCAATGTGGGACGCAGAAATGCACGGGATGGCAGTGTATAGCGCAATAGTCCAAGCGATTCTCTCCTAAGCAGAATATACTATAGCATGGTAGAGAGCAGAAATCCACAGAATAGCGGTGCATAGTATCAAAAGTGAAAGCCGCGATAACCAAACTTAGCCTAACCTATCCTAACCGAGGGTAACCTATCTCAAACAAACGTGAGGCGACCGCCATTGCCTGCCACCACAGAGGCAAGCAGATGCTAGTAGAGCATAGCAGCTAGCAGATATCGACCGAACAGCAGCGTAAGGCACAAAAGACAAATTAACGGGAAACGAACCTAACCGAACCTATCCAAGCCAAGCATAACATATCCCAACCTAGCGTACCGAGAGCACTATTGTTGTCCTTCCGCGAATTGAGCAGATTCTAGTAGAGCACAAGAGAGCGCAGGAACCCACCGAACAGCAGTTCATAGCTCAAAAGTCTGAGGTATCCTATCCTAACCAAACCAAGCGTAACATAACCAAACGCAAC
>NW_016988005.1:0-229 GCF_001483705.2 Eufriesea mexicana | reverse complement strand
CGTGCAATAGCCATTACAATGCTATAGAATCTCGCTGAAAAATACAATTTTATTGACATTATACGAGTCATATCGCCGAGAGCAATCCCACTTGCCAAAATAAGGAGGAAAGATTCTATTGGCGCCCTATACCCACTGCAAATCCATAGAATCTGACTGGAAAATACGATTTTAATGACATTTTCGACTAATATCGTGGTGAGCATACCGACTTGCATAAATAAGGATA
>NW_016988004.1:0-322 GCF_001483705.2 Eufriesea mexicana | reverse complement strand
AAGGTAACGCGCCGCAGCCGCTATTTCTGGAATTTGCCAGAGTAAAGCTGGGAATATTAGATCACAGTAGAGCGTAGAAATCCACGGAATAGCAGCGTGCAGCGCAAAAGTCAAGGCCATCTTGACCTAACCTAGCCAAACATAGCACAAAGGAACGTAACGTACATAAACCTAACGTGCCGAGACCAATATTGTTGACCTTAGCAGGGCCAAGTAGAGCGTCCCGGAGCACAGTAGACCACCGAAATCCGCCGCATTAAAGTGTATAGCTGAAAAGTAGGAGGTATCCTAACTAAACGTGACATATCATTAACAAAGCAAT
>NW_016988003.1:0-289 GCF_001483705.2 Eufriesea mexicana | reverse complement strand
GCATTGCAATGCAATAGAATCTTCCTGCAAAACTCAATTTTATTGACATTTTCGAATAATATTGTGGTGCGCTACCTTTCTTGCATAAATAAGGATGAATGATTCGATTGGCTTGCTATAGCCTTCGCAATGCTATAGAATCTGGTTGGAAAATTCAATTTTATTGACATTTTGGGCTAATTTCGTGGTGAGCTATCTTTCTCGCATAAATAAGGAGGAAAGATATTTTTGGCGTGCTATAGGCTTTGCAATGCTATAGAATCTTGCTGGAAAGTTCAATATTATTGAC
>NW_016988002.1:0-1239 GCF_001483705.2 Eufriesea mexicana | reverse complement strand
TGCCCTCCGCAGTGCCTAGGGGAGCATAACGGAGTACAGTAGAACGCAGATAGCCATAGAAGCACAGCGTATTAGAGAAAAGTCGCAGTTATCCTAACCCAGCCAAAGCTATGCTAACCAAACGAAATGTAGCCTATACCAACTTAACGCTACGAGACCACTGTTCCTGGCATCCCCAGAGGAAGGCAGAATACACTAGAGCACAGTAGAGCGCAGAAGTCCACCGCATTGCAGTGTACAGCACAATAGTCAAACATATCCCAACCTGACCCAACCAAACGTATCCTCACCACGCATAACGTGCGGAGACCACTACTTCTGGCCACGACAGAGCCAGGCTGAAGATATTAGAACAGAGTTGATCGCAGAAATCCACCACATTGCAGTGTATGGCACAAAGGTCAAGGCTATCCTCGCCTAACCTATTGAATCTTAATATAACCAAACGTAACATAACTCAACCCAACGTGCCGCGAATACTATTGCTGGCCGCCGCACAGCGAAGCAGACCATGTTCGAGGAGAGTAGAGCGCAGAAGTCCACTGAGGCGCAGTGTGTAGCAGAAAAGTCAAAGCTACCCGAACCTCACCCAAACCAACGTAACCTAACCAAACGCAGCCTAACTCAACATAACTTGCAGCGACCGCTAATACTGGCCTCCCAAGTTTTGAGCGGAAAATACTAGAGAAATGTAGAGCACAGATATCCGCCGTATAGCAGAGTAAAGCACATATGTCAAAAGCAACCAAACCTGGCACAAACCAACGTAACCTAACCAAACGTAGCCTCACTCATCATAACGTGCAGCGGACGCTATTACTCGCCTGCCAAGAGCGGAGCATTCCATGCTAGGGCACAATTGACGGCAGAAACCCACCGAACAACAGTGTGTAGCGCAAAAGTCAATGCCATCCTTTTCAAAGTTACCCTAATATGACACAGTCAAACTGAACCTAACCGTCAAAACCATCCTAGCTCAACGCATCCAAGCGTTACATAACCAAACGCAACATAACGTAACATAACGTGCCACGGCCACCGTTTCTGGCTTCCCCAGAAGCAAGCAGAATACGATGCAGCACAGTAGAGCACATAGGTCGATAGAATATCAGTTTAGAGCACATAAGTCGAGGCTATCATAACCTAAGCCAACCAAACCTAACCTAACCAAACGCTATCCTACACAGCGTAACTTGCCACGACCTTTATTGATGAACTCCACAGAGCTGAGCAGAATAT
>NW_016988001.1:0-392 GCF_001483705.2 Eufriesea mexicana | reverse complement strand
GAGGGCAGGAATAGTTTTGATTCCTCGTTACGGTTAGCTATTTTACGGTTGGTTGGGGTAGGTACGGTTGGGTTAGGTTTGGCTGCATTTGGTAAGTATGGCTTTTACTTTTGCGCTACTCGCTGCCTCGCGGCGGATTTCTGCGCTCTATTGTGCTCTAATATGCCCTGATCTGCTCTAGTGAATCCAAAATTAGTGGTCTCTGTACGTTACTTTGAGTTACGGTACGTTTGGTTAGGTTATGTAAGTTTGGGTCAGGTTACGATATTTATGACTTTTCTGCTGTACACTGCCATCCCATGGACTTCTGCGCACTACTCTCCTGTAAAATGCACTGCTTGGCGATGGAGTGCGCAGCAGTAGTGGTCTAGGCACGTAAGATTGGTTTAGGG
>NW_016988000.1:0-577 GCF_001483705.2 Eufriesea mexicana | reverse complement strand
AAATGTCAATAAAATTGAATTTTCCATCCAGATACTATTGAAATGCAATAGCTATAGCACGCCCATAACATCTACCCTTCTTGTTTATGCAAAAAAGAGAGCTCATAACGACATTAGCCGAAACTGTCAATAAAATTGAACTTTCCAGCCAGATTCTGTAGTATTGCAATGACTATAGCACGCCAACAGAATCTTTCCGCCTTATATATGTAAGAAAGTTAGTAAGTTAGCTCACCACGATATTAGTCGAAAATGTCAACAAAACTGAATTTTCCAGCAAGATTCTACAGCATTTCAATGCCTATAGCACGCCAACAGTATCTTTCCTTCTTATTCATGCGAGAGACTTATCTCACCACGATATGAGTCGAAAAGGTCAATAAATTTGAATTTTCCATTCATATTCTATAGCGCTGCAATGGCAATAGCACGCCAACTGAATCCTTCCTCCTTATTTAAGCAAGAAAGCAGGATCACTACGGTATTAGTCGAAAATGTCAATAAATTTGAATTCTCCAGCCAGATTCTATAGCATTGCAGAGGATGTAGCACGCCAATAGAATCTTCCCACCTTATT
>NW_016987999.1:0-561 GCF_001483705.2 Eufriesea mexicana | reverse complement strand
TATAGGTTTTGAATAGATCAATTCCCTGGCAAGTAGATGGCTGTACTTGCCATTGGATTGAAGCCGCTAGTCGTTCTATTCACACAGCTATAACAGATTATAGATTTTGAATAGACATATTCTCTGGCAAGTAGATGGCTGTACATATCACTCGGCTGAAGGCGTTCGGCCATCTGTTCACCAAGATATAACAGGATATAGATTTTGGATAGACACATTCTCTGGCAAGTAGATGGCTGTACTTGCCATTGAATTGGAGGCGTTAGACGATCTATTCACCAAGGTATAAAACGTTATAGACTTTGAATAGACCCATTCCCTGGCAACCAGGTGGCTGTACTTGCCATTGGATTGAAGGCGTTAGGAGATCTATTCGCCAATTAGATTTTGAATAGACCTATTCTCTGGCAAGTAGATGGCTGTACTTGCCATTGGATTGAAGGCGTTACTCGACCTATTCGCCAAGCTATAACAGATAATAGATTTTGACTAGACCAGATCTCTGGCAAGTTGATGGCTGTACTTGCCATTGGATTGAAGGCGTTAAGTGATCTATTCACC
>NW_016987998.1:4160-5184 GCF_001483705.2 Eufriesea mexicana | reverse complement strand
CCCCCCCCCCCCCCCCCCCGCGCTCGAGCGCAGTACAGTAGAGAAATGTAAAGCCCGTACATCCTCCAAAAAGCAGTGCATAGGACAGAAGTCAAAGAAATCCTAACCAAGCCTCTCTAAGCCATCGCACCGAAACGCAATCTAACCCAAGCTGACGTGCCGGAAGTGCAATTACCGGCCACGGCAGAGCCAAGCAGTATATATCAGACCACAGTAGAGCGCAGAAGTCCACCGAATAGCAGTGTAGAGCACAAAAGTCAAAAGTATCCTAACCTATCCTCACCTGAACTGACCTCACATAACGTAGTCTAACCCAACATGGTGTGCCGCGACCGCAATTGATGGCCTTCGCAGGGCAAAGCAGAGCATATTAGAGCACATTAGAGCGCAGAAATCCACCGAACAGCAGTGTATAGCGCAACGGTCAGAGTAGCATTTCCTAACCTAGCCGAACGCAGCACATCCAAACGGAGCCCAATCCAACTTAACACGACGGGACTGCTATTGCTGGCCTCCACGTAGACAACCAAAACATATCAGAGCACAGTATAGCGAAAGAATCTACCGCACAGCAGTGAAGAGTGCAAAAGCAGTGGATATCCCAGCATAACCTAACCTAACCTAACAATACCAAGCACAGAAATGCACGCCGCAGCAAGCCGCGACCACGGCACATGGCCTGCCCAGAGCCAAGCAGAATACAGCAGAGCACAGTCCATCACAGCGGTGCACGGCTACAGTGTATGGCACGAAAGTCGAAACCATCCTGAACAAACTAACCTAACATAACCTAACACAAAATAAATTGCCGCGACCGCTATTGCTCGCCTCCGGTGAGTCGAGCAGGGTATAGTATAGTAATGTAGAGCGCAGGAATCCTCCGAATAGCAGTGTATGGCACGAAAGTCAAAGCTACCCTAACCAAACATGACCAAACATACCCTACCGAAACTTAACCCAACGCAACTTAACGTGCCACGACGTGTAACTTAACTCATAATATCGTGCCGTGAACTATACTGTT
>NW_016987998.1:0-350 GCF_001483705.2 Eufriesea mexicana | reverse complement strand
AGTGTAGCTCAACATAACGTGACAAGCACAATATTGCTGGCCCCATAGTGCCAAGCAGAGCATATTATGGGACATTAGAGCGCTGAAATCCACCGAATAGCAGTGAATATGTCAAAAGACATGGTAGCCTATCCTAACCTAATCAAACGCAACGTAGCCAAATGTAACATAAATCAACCTAACGTGACGAAACCACTAGTGTAGGCCTCCACAGAGGCAAGCAGAATGTACTACAGCACAGTAGATCACAGGAATCCACCGAGTAACAGAGTATAGCACTAAAGACGGAGCTACCCTAACCGAACTTAGCCTAACCTAATCAGACTACGCGTAACATAGATAAACATAAA
>NW_016987997.1:0-303 GCF_001483705.2 Eufriesea mexicana | reverse complement strand
GAATCTACCCTCTCCTATCATAACCAAATGTAACATGACCAAGCGTAACTGTATTCAACATAATGTGTCGAGACTACCGTTGCTGCCATCCCCAGAGGAAAGCAGAGATCGTTAGCGCAGCGTAGAGTGCTGAAATCTACAGAGCAGCAGCGTATAGCATAAAAGTGGAAGCCATCCTCTCCTAGCCTAGCAACTCATAACGTAGCCAAACCTAACATGACACAAAACAACGTGACGCGACCACTATTGCTGTCCTCCGAAGATTCGAGCAGAGCACATTTGTGGAGAGTAGGGCGCAGAAAT
>NW_016987996.1:0-814 GCF_001483705.2 Eufriesea mexicana | reverse complement strand
TAACTTTCTTGCGTAATAAGGAAGAGAGATTACACTGACGTGGTATAGACATTGCAATTCTATAGATTCGTCCTGGAAAATTCAATTTTATTGACATTTCCGACTAATAACGTGGTGAGCTACCTTCCTTGCATAGGTAAGGAGGAAAGATCCGTTCGGAGTGCTATAGCCATTGCAATGCTGCAGAATCTGGCTGGAAGATTCAATTTTATTGACATCTTCGGCTGCTATCGTGGTTAGCTATCTTTCTTGCCTAAATGACCAGTGTAGATTCCATTGGCGTGCTGTAGACATTGCAATGATATAGAGTGTGGTTGGAAAATTCAATTTTATTTGACATTTTTGGCTAATTACGTGGTGAGCTAACTTCCTTGCATAGGTAAGGAGGAAAGGTCCTATGGGGTTGCTATAGGCTTTGCAGTGCTATAGAATCTGGCTGGAAAGTTCAATATTATTGACAGTTTCGGCTACTATCGTGGTGAGCTGTCTTTCTTTCCTAAATGAGCAGTGTGGATAGATTCTTTTGGCGTGCTGTAGACATTGAAATGATACAGAGTGTGGTTGGAAAATACAATTTTATCGACATTTTCGGCTAATATCGTGGTGAGATGACATTCTCGGATATATAAGTAAGATAGATTCTATTGGCGTGCTGTAGGCATTGCAATGCAATTGAATCTTCCTGGAAAATTCAATTTTATTGACAGTTTCGGCTATTATCGTCCGGAGCTAACTTTCCTGCACAAATATAGAGGAGAGATTCTACTGGCGTGCTATAGACATTGCAATGCTATAGAATCGTCCTGGAAAATAC
>NW_016987995.1:0-311 GCF_001483705.2 Eufriesea mexicana | reverse complement strand
TAACCGAAATATACCTAACCTAACCACCCAAATGTAACATAAAAGTGATCGCGCAATGCGGTCATTTTCTACGATCTTCTCCGCCGTAGCATATTCTGCCCGCCTCTGCCGGTGTCGGCAATAGTGGTCGCGGCACTTTAGGTTGGGTTAGGTTACGATAGGTTAGGTTAAGGTAAGATAGATCCGACTTTTATGCTATACACAGCTATTCGGTGGATTCCTGCGC
Organism: Eufriesea mexicana; assembly: GCF_001483705.2. Classification (NCBI taxonomy): domain Eukaryota; kingdom Metazoa; phylum Arthropoda; class Insecta; order Hymenoptera; family Apidae; genus Eufriesea; species Eufriesea mexicana. The sequence continues at coordinate 85 of NW_016987995.1, read as the reverse complement.
TCTATGTTGCTCCACTATACTTTGCCAGGCTATGGGGAGGCTAGTAATATTCGTCGCGGCACGTTAGTTTGAGTTATGTTATGTT
>NW_016987994.1:0-274 GCF_001483705.2 Eufriesea mexicana | reverse complement strand
TAAAAAAGGATGAATGATCCTATTGGCTTGCTATAGCCTTCGCAATGCTATAGATTCTGGATGGAAAATTCAATTTTACTGTCACTTTAGGCTAATATCGTGGTGAGTTAACTTTCTCGCATTAATAAGGAGGAAGGATTCCATTGGCGTGCTATATCCTTTGCAAAGCTATAGAATCTTGCTGGAAAGTTCAAAATTATTGACGTTTTCCACTATTATCGTGGTTAGCTTCCTTTCTTGCCTAAATTAGCAAGGTAGATTCTCTTGGCGTGCT
>NW_016987993.1:0-663 GCF_001483705.2 Eufriesea mexicana | reverse complement strand
ATTCTATTGGCGTGCTGTAGCAATTTCAATTCTATAGAATCAGACAGGAAAATTCAATTTCATGACATATTCGGACAATATCGTGGTGAGCTTACTTTGATCCGTAAATAGGGAGGAAACATTCTATTAGCGAGCTAAAGCCATTGCAGTGCTATAAAATCTGTCTGGGAAATTCAGTTTTCTAGACATTTTCAGCTAATATCGTCTTGAGCTGATTTTCTTGCATAAATATGAAGGAAAGATTCTATTGGCGCGCTATAGCTATTGTAATGCTGTTGAATATGGCTGGAAAATTAAATTTTATTGACATTTTCTATTAATATAGCGATGAGCAAACTTTCTTGCATAATCTTGCATAAATAAGGAGGAAAGATTCTATTGGCGTGCCACGTCCATTGCAATGGTATAGAATCTGCCTCGAAAATTCAATTTTATTGGCATTTTCGACTAATATCGCGGTGCCCTAACCTTCATGCATAAATATGCAGGAAAGATTCTACTGACGTGATATGGCCTTTGCAATGGTATAGAATTTGCCTCGAAAAATCAACGTTAATGACATTTTCGACTAATATCGTGGTGAAGTAACTTTCTTGCATTAATATGGAGGAAAGATTCTATTGGAGTGCTATGGCCATTGCAATGCTATAGCATCTGGCTCGA
>NW_016987992.1:0-508 GCF_001483705.2 Eufriesea mexicana | reverse complement strand
GTATGTGTGTTCGAATGTATGGATGTACTAACGTATGTATGTATGTATGTATGTACCGATGATAGTATGGATGCATGCATGGTTGTATGTATGGATGTATGTATCGATGTATGAATGGGTATATGTATGGATGTATGTAGTGATGTATGGGTGGAGGTATGAATTGGTGTATGCATGTATGTGTGCATGTATGTATGGATGTATGTATGGTTGAATGGAAGTATGGATGTATGTATGATTTCACTTATGGATGGTTGTATGTATATCTTTATGGATTGCGTTGGGATGTATTGCTGGATATATGGATGGATGGATGAATGGATTTTTGGAAGGATGTACGTGTGGATTGAAGGATGGATGTATGTGTGGATGTATGGATGAACGGATGATTGTATGGATGGGTGGATATATGGATGCATGCATGTATGGGTGGGCGGATATATGAATGGGTTTTGTTTGGGCGGAGCACGTACGGATGCGTGGATTTAAGGATGGACGTATGTATGTA
>NW_016987991.1:0-529 GCF_001483705.2 Eufriesea mexicana | reverse complement strand
TGGAGGACAGTAGTGCCCAGAAATACATTAAATCGCAGTAGACAGCAGAAAAGTCAATGCTACACAAACCTAACCCAAACAAAAACACCCTAACTAAACGTAGCCTAACCCAAGCTAACATGCAGAGACCACTATTGCTGGCTTCCCCAGAGTCAGGCAGGTCGTACTAGAGCACGGTAGTGCGCAGATATCCATCGAACAGCAGTGTATAGCACTAAAGTGGAAGCTGTACTGCCGCAATATAGCCAAACGTCACTTAAGCGAACGTAACATTCCTGAACACAGCGTGCAGAGGCCACCGCTGCTGGCCACCCCGGGGCCAAGCAGAATATTGTAGAGCACATTAGAGCGCAGATATGCAACGTATTACAGAGTATAGCACAAATGTCGAAGCTATTGTATCCTACCATAACCAAACGTATCGTAACCAAACCTAACATAGCTTAACCTAACGTACCGCGAACAAAGTTGCGGCAGAACTAAACCCAACAGAATCTAACTAAACGTAATATAACACGACCTATCGTTC
>NW_016987990.1:0-1050 GCF_001483705.2 Eufriesea mexicana | reverse complement strand
TGCAATGCGGCAGCTTTCTGCGCTCTAGATTGCTCTAATACGACCTGATTGGCTCTGGGGAGGTTGAGTTATGTTAGGTCTTGTTGCGTTACGATTAGCAAGGTTAGGGCAGGGTAGTAGTCTGCGGTATACACTGCTAATCGGTGGAATTCTCCGCTCTGCTGTGCTCTAATACTCTGCTTAGCTCTGCGGATGCCAGCAATAGTGTTATCTGCACGTTGGTTTGCGTTACGTTACGCTTGGTTAGATAAGGTTTTGCTAGGCAAGGTAAGGACAGCTGTGACTTTCGTGCTTTAGACTGATACCCAGTGGATTTCTACACCCTACTGTGCTTTGCCATACTCTGCTTTGCTCGTGGGATGCGAACAATATTGGTGTCGGCACGTTGGCTTGAGTAATGCTACGTTAGGTAAGCTTAGGATAGTTCAGGTATGGTTTGGATACCTCTGACTGTTGTGCTGTATGCTGCAATGCGGCGCGTTTTGTGCTACGTTCTTCTCTAGTATACTCCGTTTCGCCCAGGGGATGCCAGTAACAGATGTCGAGCCACGTTGGGTTTAATTATGTTACGCTTGGTTTCGTTAGTATAGGGTAGCTTAGACTATTGTGGTGTACACTGCGTTTCTATGGATTTCTGCCCTATACTTTCCAACCATTTGGTATGCTTGTCTCTGGGAAGTGTAGCAATAGTGCTCTGGGCACGTTATGTTGGGATAGGATGCTCTTGGTTAGTTTAGGTTAGTTCAGGTAGTGTTCGGATATATCTGGCTATTGTGCTATACACTGCAATGCGGCGGATTTCTGTGGCCGACTGATCCCTCGTATATTCTGCTTGGCCCTCGGAGGCCAGAAACAGTGTCACGTTAAGCTGAATTAGGTTACGTTTGTTTGTGTTACGTTTGGTAATGTTAGCACTGGATAGCATTGACTACTGTGCAATACGCTGGTAATCAGTAGATTTCTGCGCTCTGCCGTGCTGTAATATTGTGTGCTTGGCCCTGTGGAGGCCAGCAATAGTGGTATCGGAACATTGGGTTGCGTTAGTTTACG
>NW_016987989.1:0-1388 GCF_001483705.2 Eufriesea mexicana | reverse complement strand
CAGAGCAAAGCAGAACATACCCGAGCACAGTAGAATGCAGAAATCAAACGAATAGCAGTGTACAGCACAAAAGTCAAAGTGGCCATTTCTAACCTAGCCAAAGGTAACAAAGCCAAACGCAACAAAACCAAACGTAACAAAACTCAACCTAACATGACGAGACAATCATTGTTGGCCTGCACAGAGACAAGCAGAATGTACTAGAGCAGACTAGTGTGCAGAAATCCACTGCATTGCAGTCAATAGCACAAAAGTCGAAGACATCCTGACCTAACGTGACAAAACCTATCCTAACCAATCGCAACCTAACTAAACCTAACGTGCCGTGACCGCTATTGCTGGCCTGCCAAGAGCCAAGCAAAAAGTTTTTTAAAACAGTCGAGCGTACAAATCGGCAGATAGCAGTGTATAGCACAAAAGTCTAGGGTATCCTATTCAAAGCCAATCAAACACAATATAACCGAGCGTAGCAGAGCTCAACCCAACTTGCCGAGTCCAATATTGCTGGCTCCCTCAGGGCCAAGCAGAATATACTAGAGCACAGTAGAGCGCAGGAGTCCACCGCATTGCAGTGGACAGTACAAAAGCCGTAGGTATGCTGACACAACCTGACTGTACATAACCCAAGCGAACGTTGCATAGCTGAAAGTAACGTACAGCGACCGCTGCTCCTGGCCACCCCATAGCTAAGCAGAATGTTGCAGAGCGCAGCAGATCATAGAAGTCCACCGAATAGCAGTATATGGCACGTAGGTCAAAGCTACAGTAACCAAACTTAGCCGAACATAGGCCAACCAAACGAAACCTAACCCAACGTAGCATACCACAGCATATATTGCTTGCTCCACAGAATCGAGCAGAGTATAGTAGAGCAATGTAGAGCGCCGAAATTCACCGAATAGCAGTCAACCGCCCAAACGTTAAAGAAATCCTAACCAAGCATTCCTAACCTAACTTATCGAAACGAAACGTAACTCAACCCAACGCGCAGAGACCACTATTTCTGTCCCCACAGAAACAAGCAGAATATACTGAAGCGCAGTAGAGAGCAGGAATCCACCGCATTGCAGTGCGTAGCACGAACGTGAGAGCACCCTAACCTAACCTGGCCTAACCTAACCCACTCAAGCGTAGTGTAGCTTAACATTGCGCGACGTGGGCACTGTTGCTGGCCTCCACAGAGAGGAGCTGTATGCACAAGAGCACAGCAGGGCGCAGAAATCTCGCGCATTGCAGTGAACAGCAGAAAAGCCGTAGATGTCGTAAACTAACCTGACCTACCCTAACCTTAGTAATCGTAGCATATAACAACGTAACGTGCCGCGACATCTATTCCCGGCCACACCTTAGTCGAGCAGAAGATATTAGAGGACAGTAGAGCGCCGAAA
>NW_016987988.1:0-631 GCF_001483705.2 Eufriesea mexicana | reverse complement strand
GGCTCTGGGGATTCCATGGATAGTGTTCTCGGCACGTTCGGTAAAGTTATGGTACGTTTGACTGTATTACGTTTGGATTGGTTATGACTGGGTGGCTTTGACGTTTGAGCCATACCCTACTATTCGGCGTATTTTTACGCTCTATGTTGCTCTACTCTAATCTACTCGAACCTGGGGAGGACAGTAACTTCGCAGCACGTTGCGTTGAGTTATGTTACGTTTCGTTAAGGTCTGCTTGCTTGGGATAGGTTTGGATAGTTTTGACTTACTCAGCATAGACTGTTATTCGGTGGATTTCTGCGCTGTACTCTGCTCGACTATGCTCTGCTCTACTCTGGGGAGGGCAGCAATAGTGGTCGCTGCAGTTTAGGTCGAGTTCGCCTATGTTTGGTTATGTTATGATTGGTTTGGTTAGGAGAGGTTCGCTTTGACTTTTATGCTATACACTGCTATTCGGTGCAGTTCGGCGCTCCACTGCGATCTGATATATTCAGCTTGGCTTTGGGAAAGACAGGAATTGTGGCCTTGGCACTCTATGGTGTGTACGGCAACGCGCGTTTGGTTAGGATAGGTAAGACTAGGTTAGTACGTCCCTGACTTTTGTGGTAAACACTGAAACGCCGTGGATGTC
>NW_016987987.1:0-565 GCF_001483705.2 Eufriesea mexicana | reverse complement strand
TTTTCTTAATTTTAATTTTAGTTTTAATCTTGAGTTATGTTAATTATTATTATTATTAATTATCATTACTATTGTTAATGCTGCGAGTGTCGATGCCAAAGAATTAGATATTGAGTTTATTAAATTTTTATTGTATCTTCTATTCCTTTTCGCGCGTTCGTCCGTGACCAGTCCGCTGCAGATAACGGGATACCCTCAGGTACCGTTAGACCGCTCCGCGGCAGGCGTCCGGTACACTCGACCGACGCTACGGCTCCGTGCTACGTGGCGTCCAAGATGGCCGCCTGTCAATATTATTTTCTTGAAATTCTTCTAATTCCACTTTTCTTCTAATTCCACTTGTGGTTCGATGATCACTGAGATCTATGGCTCAAAATGAGCACACTGCAGGACTACACAAGCACAATTGGAGGGAAGTACCTCCTCTATTTATGCAAGACAGTTAGTTCACCACGATTTCAGTCGAAAATGTCAATAAAATTCAATTTTACAACCAGATTCATTAGCAGTGCAATGGCTATAGCACGCCAATAGTATCTTTTCTCATTATGAGGGAAACATAGCT
>NW_016987986.1:0-585 GCF_001483705.2 Eufriesea mexicana | reverse complement strand
TTAGCTACGACTTTTCTGACATACACTGCCACTCTATGGACTTCTGCGTTCTACCCTCCGCTAACGCGTTCTGCTACGCTCTGCAGAGGCTAGCAGTAGTACCTTCGGCATGATAGGTTGAGTTAAGTAACTTTTGGTTATGTTCGATTGGATAGAGTAGGAGATGATGGCTTTGGCTTTAGTGCTATAGCCTGCTATTAGTTGGATTTCTAGGCCCAACAGTTCACTAATATCTTCAGCTTGGCTCTTGGAAGACCAGCAATAGAGCTCTCGGCACGTTACACTCGGTTAGGTTGTGTTAGGCTAAGTTCGGTTAGGGTAGATTCAACTTTTGTGCTGTATACTGCTATGCGGTTGGCTTCTTCGCTCTACTGTGCTCTAGTGTGCCCTGCTTGGCTCTGTGGAGGACAGCAAAGGCGGTCTAGGCACATTAGGTTGAGCTAGGCTGCGTTTGGTTATGTTCTGTTGGTCCAGGTTCGGCTTGGGTAGCTTTGGGGTTTCTGATATACACAGCGGTGTTCCGCGCTCTACTCTACCATAATGTGCCCTGCTTGGCTCTGGCGGAGCCAGCAGCAGAGGTCGCGG
>NW_016987985.1:0-1270 GCF_001483705.2 Eufriesea mexicana | reverse complement strand
GGCTCTGCGGAAATTAACCAAACCCATACTAACCAAACGTAACCAAGCTAAGCCAAACGTGCCTCGTCCACTATTTCTGCCATCTCCTGGGACAAGCAGATAGTAGTAGCGCAACGCAGAGCGCAGGTATCGACCGAATAGCAGTGTAAAGCGCAGAGGTGGAAGCCACTCTATCCAAACCTGTCCGAAATTAGCCAAGCCATTCGTAACATAACTCAATCCTGCGAGCCGAGACCGCCATTACTGGCCCCCCACCCCAGAGCTAAGCAGAGCTTACTAGGGCACAGTAGAGCGCAGAATCTCAACGTATATCAGTGTATAGCACAAAAGTGAAAGCTATCCAAACTTAACCGAGGCAAATATAACCTAACAAAATGTAGCGTGGATAAAGCTAACGTAGCGAGACCACTACCACTGGCCTCCCCCGAGTCAAGCAGAGTACAGTAGAGCAATGTAGACCGTAGAAATTCGGCGAATAGAGGTGTACAGATCAGAACTCAAAGCTATCATGTCGTCCGTAGCATAATCAAACGCGACATAACTCTGCCTAACGTCCCGAGACCACTACTCCTGGCCTTCCTCTGGCCGAGTAGAATATACTAAAGCACTATAGAGCGCGGAAATCCTACGAATATCGGAGTATAGGATAAAAGTCACAGCCACCCTAACAAAACATTACCTAACGTAACATAACCAAGCGTAAACTAACTCATCCAAACGTGCCACGACTACTATCACTGACCTTCCCATAGGCAAGCAGAGGATGTCAGAGCAATGCAGATTGCAGATATCTGCCGAATAGCATAGTACAGCACAATAGTCAAAGCTATACTAACCAAACCCAGCCAAGCCGAACGTAACATATATCAACCTAACTAGCCGGGAATAGAGTTGCTGGCCTCCCTAGAGCCAAGCAGAGCGCATAAGGGTACAGTAGATCGCAGACATCTGCCGCATGGCAGTGTATGCCACAAATGTCAAAGCTACCCTGTTCTGACCTAGCAAAACGAAAGGTAACCGAACGTATCGTATCTCCTCCTAACGTTCCGAGGCCACTATCGCTACCCTCCTCACAGCAAAGCGGAACATATTATAGCAGACTAGAGCGCAGGAATTCATAGAATCGCAGTGCATGGTACAAGAGTCGATGCTAACCTAACCTAACGTAGCCAAACGTAACATAGCCGAACGTAGCCTAGGTCAACCAAACGTGTGAGTCCAATATTACTTGCCTCTCCAGAGCCAAGCAGAACATACTAGAGCAAGGTAG
>NW_016987984.1:0-599 GCF_001483705.2 Eufriesea mexicana | reverse complement strand
TAGCATGAAAGTCGGAGCCATCCTTTCCGAACCTAGCCAAACGTAACATAACCAAACGTAACCGAACACAACATACCGTGCCGAGGCCACCGTTACTGGCATACCCAGGGTAGAGCAGAGTACAGCAGTGCAATGTAGAGCGCAGAAATCCACAGAGTCCTCAGTGTATAGCGCAAAAGTTAGTTTTATCCTATCCTAACCTAAACAACCGTGACACATCCAAGTGAGACATAATCAAACCTAACACGCGTAGACCTCCATTTCTGGCCTCCCTGTCGCCAAGCAGAGAAGATTAGAGCACAGCGTAGCGCAGAAAGCCGCCGAATAGCAGTGTACGTCACAAAAGACAAACATATCACGACCCAACGTCACCTAACCTAACTTAACCAGTCGTATCCAAACCCTAAATGACGTGCCGAGACAGCGATTGCTGGCCTCCACAGAGCCATGCGGAACATACCACAACCGAGCGCAACCGAGCTCGGAAGTCCTCCGCATTGCAGTGTATGCCGTTAGAGTCAAACATATTCTGACACAAGCCCACCTAACCAAACCTAACCAAACGTAGTGTAACACGACGTAACGTGACGAGACCAATA
>NW_016987983.1:0-551 GCF_001483705.2 Eufriesea mexicana | reverse complement strand
CACAGTAGAGCGCAGAAATCCGCCGGTAGGAGTGTATGGCACAAAAGTCTAAACTATCCAATAGTAACCTCCCAAACGTAACACAACCGAACGTAGCATAGCTCAACATAACGTGCCGAAGCCACTAATGCTGGCCTCCAGAGAGCAAAGAAGCAAACTCTAGAGAACAGCATAGTGCAGAAATCCACCGCATTTAAGCGTATAGCACAAAAGTAGACGATATCCTGACATAACCTGACCTAGCCTAACCTGACCAAACGTAGACTAACTCAATCTAACCAGCCAGACTACTGTTGCTGGCCTCCCCAGTGCCAAGTAGAATATACTACAGCACGGCAAAGCGCAGATATCCACCGCATTGCAATGTATTGCAGAAAACCGTAGATATCCTGACCTTAGTATTCTAACTTAACCCAACGGAACGCAGCCTAACCCAGCCTGACGTTAAGTGACCACTATAACTGGCCACCCCAGCGCCAAGCAGAGCATACTGGAGCACACTAGAGCGCAGAAGTCCACGGAATAGCAGTGCATAGCACAAAAGTCAAAGT
>NW_016987982.1:0-1698 GCF_001483705.2 Eufriesea mexicana | reverse complement strand
ATATCGTGGAGAGCTAACTTTCTTCGATAAATAAGGAGGAAAGGTGCTATTGGCACGCTGTAGCCACTGCAATGCTATAGTTGCCATAGAATTAGGCTGGGAAACTCAATTTTATTGAAATTTTCGACTGATATCGTTGTGAGATAACTTTCGTGCACAAATAAGGAGGTAGGCTTCTATTGGCGTGCTGAAGCCATTGTAATGCAGCAGAATATGGCCGGAAAATTCAATTTTATTGACATTTTCGGCTAATATCGTGGTGAGCTACCTTTCTTGCAAAAATAAGAATGAGAGATTCTATTGGCGCGCTGTAGCCATTGCAATACAACAGAATCTGACTGGAAAATTCAGTTTTATTAACATTTTCGACTAATATCGTGGAGAGCTAACTTTCTTCGATAAATAAGGAGGAAAGGTGCTATTGGCACGCTGTAGCCACTGCAATGCTATAGAATATGGCTGGGAAAATCAATTTTACTGACATTATCGAATAATATCGTCGGGACCTAACTTTCTTGCATAAATACGGAGGAAAGATTCTATTGGCCTGCTATGGCTATTGCAATGCTATAGCATCTGACTGGAAAATTCAATTTTATTGACATTTTCGGCTAATATCGTGGAGAGCTAACTTCCTTCGATAAATAAGGAGGAAAGGTGCTATTGGCTCGCTGTATCCAATGCAATGCTGTAGAATATTGCTGGTAAATTCAATTTTATTGACATTTCGGAATAATATCGAGGTGAGGTAACTTTCTTGCATAAATATGGAGGAAAGATTCGATTGGCGTGCTATAGCCACAGCAGTGCAATAGAATCTGGCTGGAAAATTCAATTTTATTGACATTTTCGACTAATAATGTGGTGAGCTGACTTTGTTGCATAAATAAGGAGGAAAGAATCTATTGGCGCCCTATAGCCACTGCTATGTTATAGAATCTGTCTGGAATGTACAATTTTATTGACATTTTCGACTAATATCGTGGTGAGCCTGCTTTCATCGACAAATAAGGAGGTAAGATTCTATTAGCGTGCTAGAGCCACAGCAATGCAATACAATCTGGCTGGAAAATTCAATTTTATTGACATTTTCGACTAATAATGTGGTGAGCTGACTTTGTTGCATAAATATGGAGGAAAGAATCTATTGGCGTACTGTAGCCACTGTTATGCTATAGAATCTGTCTGGAATGTACAATTTTATTGACATTTTCGTCTAAAATCGTGGTGAGCTAGCTTTCATCGACAAATAAGGAGGAGAGATTATATTCGCGTGCTATAGCCATTGCAATGCTATAGAAACCGGCTGGAAAACACGATATTATTGACATTTTCGAGTAATACCGTGGTGAGCTGACTTTCGTGCACAAATAAGGAGGTAGGCTTCTATTGGTGTGCTGAAGCCATTTTAATGCAGCAGAATATGGCCGGAAAATTCAATTTTATTGACATTTTCGGCTAGTATCGTGGTGAGCTATCTTTCTTGCATAAATAAGAATGAGAGATTCTATTGGCGTGCTGTAGCCATTGCAATGCAACAGAATCTGGCTGGAAAATTCAGTTTTATTGACATTTGCGACCAGTATCGTTGTGAGCTAACTTTCTTGCATAAATAAGGTGGCAAGATCCTATTGTCATGCTATAGCCATTGCAATGATATAGAATCTGGCTGGAAAATACAATTTTATTGACATTTTC
>NW_016987981.1:0-578 GCF_001483705.2 Eufriesea mexicana | reverse complement strand
TCCTCCTTATTTATACAGGACAGTTAGCTCACCACGATATTATCCGAAAATGTCAATAAATTTAGATATTTCTGGCAGCTTCTATAGCACTGCAATGGCTATAGCGCGTCAATAGAATCCATCCTCCTCATTTATGCATGGAGATTAGCTCGCCACGATATCAGCCGAAAATGTCAAAAAAATTGAATGTTCCAGACTGCTTCAATAGCATTACAGTGGCCATAGCGCGTCAATAGAATCTTTCCTCCTTATTTATGCATTATGCAAGGACGGCAGCTCACGACGATATCAGTCGAAAATGTCGATAAAATTACATTTTCCAGCCAGATTCTGTAGCATTGCAATGGCTACAGCTCGCCAGTAGAATCCTTCCTCCTTATTATTGCAGGGACGTCAGCTCACCACGATATTAGTCGGAAATGTCAATAAAACTGAATTTTCCACCCAGATACTATAGAACTGCAATGGCCGTAGCTAGCCAATTGAATATTTCCTGCGTATTTATGCAAGAAAGCTACCTCACCACGATATTAGTCGAAAATATCAATAAAATTGCATTTTCCAGCCAGACTCTGTAG
>NW_016987980.1:0-310 GCF_001483705.2 Eufriesea mexicana | reverse complement strand
TAACCGATTCAAATCAATAACACGCCACGGTTCTTTTCGAAACGTCGACCGTCGTAGATACGAATCTTTTCTGCTCGTGCAACTTAAACAGTTGCCCAATATTTATTTGGCGGACAACACGTGTCGTAGTCGCGAGACGGCCTTACAACCCGTCGGAAATACGAGAATTTCGATCGCGACGCGACGCGACACGTGTAATATACTAGACGAAGATGCAACAACAGATGAACCGATTGACGATTTAAAACACAATTATAGGGTATACAGCGTTGCGAAACAGAAAATCAAGCAACACATTTAAAATATAAAA
>NW_016987978.1:0-812 GCF_001483705.2 Eufriesea mexicana | reverse complement strand
TTATAGAACAAAATAAAAGATTCTTTTTTAATATAAAAATCACCGACACTATCTAACACAAATAATAAATATTTCTTTCAAATTAAATGTTTATCTAAATTTTGCTCACTGTGTCAATACAGTCCTTTATCACAAAATTCCATAATTTTACGATAAAGTTAATAATAAAATTAATAACAAAATGACTAGTATTTATATTGTAGGATACTTATTACGAGGATTGAAGGAAATTTACGTAATGGTGGATTTAGTTTTCACGTCACGAATTTTTAATGATAGCTGGTACGAGTGTTCAGTAAGTCAAGGATGAAACTTATATCGTTTTGTGATTATTATACTAATCAAATTGGAAATTGTCACTATACAGAAAACGCTACACGTCATTTTCGGTCCACTCGACTACGTAGATCTACGTAGATCTGGAAAGAGTCACGAATTTTTGGAGAAACGAAGTTCGTGATCCTTTAGATGACACCCTGTTAGGTGAATCGGAGTATCTAAATATCCAAGTAGCATACCATTTCCAAAGAAATCGCGAATCGGCCATTGCCAACAGAAACAAATTATAAACCGATCAGTATTTTCTAGAAGCAAATGGAAAAGTTATTTTGGGCAGCAAAATTAAGTTGCGTGGTCCCTACGTGGAGGTGAAGCGTAGGTTAAGAAAAGCATAAAAGCAAGGCCCTTGAGGACCAAAACAGAGTCCTTAGAAATTAATTGTGACCAGCACGAGTGTGAGTCGCTCGGTATTGGAAAGAGAGTTAAATTAGAGTGCGTCTTTGCGTGTTTTCGTTTCGTTATCTTGGTGTTCT
>NW_016987977.1:0-1793 GCF_001483705.2 Eufriesea mexicana | reverse complement strand
TCACGAGACAAGTATTGCTGACCTCCACAGAGACAAGCCGAGTGTAGTAGAGCACAGCTGTCAGCAGAGATCCTCCGCAATGCAATGAATAGCACAAGGGTCGAAGATGACCTAACATAACCTGACATAATCTAATCTAACCGTACGCAGTATAACTCAACGTGACGTGCCGCTATCACCGCTCCTGGCATCCCCAGATGCAAGCAGGGAGTAGTAGAGCAGATTAGAGTGCAGAAACACTCGGAAAAGCAGCGTATAGCACAGAGGTCTAAACTATCCGAACCTAACCTCTCCAAACGCAGCATAACAAATCAAAGCCTAACGTACCGAGACCACCATGGCTTGCAACCCCAGCGCCAAGTACAATATACTACAGCACAGTAGATCACAGAAGCCCACCGCATTGCAATGTATATCAAAAAGACGGAGATATCCCAACCTAACCTGTCCTAACCTAACCTAACCAAACATAGCATAGCCCAACACAACGTCTCGCGACCACAACTCCTGGCCTCCCCGTAGCCAAGCAGAATAAAGTAGAGCACTGTAGATCACAGAAATCCACCAAAAAGTAATGTACAGCGCGAAAGTCAAAGAAATCCAATCCAAGCATTCCTAACCTAACCCAACGAAGCGTAACCTAACTCAAGCATAAGTGGTCGGAGTACCATCACTGGCGGCCCCAGAGCCAAGCAGAATATACTGGAGCACAGTAGAGCGCAGAAATCCACGGACAGCAGCGTATAGCACGAAAGTCTAAACTAACCCATCGTAAACTCACAATATGCAACATATCGGAGCGTAGCATAGCACAACCGAACAGGACGAGACCACAATTGCTGGCCTCCACAAAGACAAGCAGAATGTACTAGAGCACCGTTCTGCGCAGAAACCCAGCGCATTGAAGTGAATAGCGCGAAAGTCAGACATATACTAACCTAACCTGACTTAATCTAACATAGCCAAACGCAGTATAACCCAACGAGACATGCCGCGACCACTGCTCCAGTCCTCCCTGGAGCAAAGCAGAATGTAGTGGAGCAGACTAGATCAAAGAAATACACCGAGTAACAGTCTACAGCACGAAAGTCAAAATTAGACTAACAATCCATAACCTAACCTAACTTGACGAATCGTAGCCGAACACATCCTACAGTGCCGAGACCACTGTTACTAGACACCTTTGTGCCAAGCAGAGCATATTAGAGCACACTAGAGCGCAAAAGTCCGCGGAACAGCTGTGCATAGCACGAAAGTCATAGCAGCCTATTCCAGCCTATCTAAACCTCACAATACCAAACGTAATCTAACACAACCTAACCTGACGAGACCACTATTGCTGGCCACCACAGATACAAGCAGAATGTACTAGAGCAAAGTAGTGTGCAGGAATCCACCGCACCGCAGTGAATGGCGCAAAAGCTGCAGATATCCCAACAGAACCTGACTTAACCTAACATAACCGAACGCAGCGTAGCTGATCATGACGTGCGCGACAAAAGCTCCTGGTCGCCCCAGAGCCAAGCAGAATGCAATGAGCCACAATAGAACATAGAAACGCAAGGAACAGCTGTGTAAAGCCAAAAGTCATTGTAGTCTATCCTAACCTAGCCATACGTATCACACGCAAACGGAGCCCAACACAACATATCACGACGGGGCCGCTACTGCTGGTCACCCGAGAGCCGAGCTGAAAATATTTGAGAGTAGTAGAGCGCTGGAATCTGTGAACAGCAGTGTACAGCACAGACGCCTAAACTGCCCTATCCTAACCTCACCAAACGTAACATAGC
>NW_016987976.1:0-694 GCF_001483705.2 Eufriesea mexicana | reverse complement strand
GCCAGCAACAGTTGTCTCGGCTCCTTATGTCAAGTTATGCTACGATTGTGTAGGTTAGGTTAGTTCAGGTAAGACTTGGTTGTCTTTGACTCTTGTGCAATACACTGATATATGGAGGATTGCCTATCTCTACATTGCCCTGCTATACACTGCTCGAATATGTGGTGGCGAGCAGTAGTGTACGTGTCGCGTTGGTTTGAGTTATGTTACATCTGGCTTGGTTAGGTTAGGATAAGTTCGGTTATGGTTGCCTTGACTTTCGTGCTGTACCCTATCATCCGGTGGATACCTGTGATCTACTGTGCTCTAATATATTCTGATCCGGTCTGGTGAGGCCAGAGGCAGTGGTCGCTGCACGTCATATTTAGTTTTATAGGTTCGGTCAGGTTCGGTTAGGTTACCTTCGACTTCCGTGCTATACACTGCAATGCGCTTTATTTCTGCGCTCTATTGTGCTCTAGTGCATTCTGTTTGACTCTGTGGAGGCCTGAAATGGTGGCCTCGTCATGTTAGTTTATGCTTGGACGCCTTTGGTGATATTTCGTTTGGCTATGTTAGGATAAGCTGCTTTGGCTTTTGAGATATAGAGAGATATTCGGTGGATTTCTGCATTCTACTGTTCTCTAATATCTTCTGATTGACTCTGGGCAGTCAAGCAATATTACTCTCGTCACGTTATGTTGAGTTTCGCTAC
>NW_016987975.1:0-1376 GCF_001483705.2 Eufriesea mexicana | reverse complement strand
GCACGCATCCATACATCCATACATATATCCGTTCATACATCCATCCATATATCCAAACATACACCCATCCATACATCCCTACATACATCCATACAAACATGAATACATATATCCATGCACACAACCATACAACCGTTCACCCAGTCATCCATACTTCAATCTATGCATACACACAACCATCCATACAGCCATCCATCCATACATCCATCCATCCATACATCCATTCTTCCATCCACCCATCTATCTATACATCCATCGATCCATAAATATATCCTTCCATACATCCGTCCACCAATCCATCAATCCACCATTATATCCATACATACATCCATACATACATCAATACATGCATCCATTCATACACCAATACATTCGTCAACACATACATACATCCATACAAACGTCCTTCCATACATACATATATACATCCATCGGTGGTTCCATCCTTCCATACGCCCATTCATCCATACGTCCACCAATTGATACATCCATCGATCCATACAGCCATACATACATACATCCACACATCCACACATACATCCATAGTTCCATACATCCATACGTCCATACATCCATACATCCATACATCCATACATCCAAACACACATCAATACACAGATCCATACATACACGCATACTTTCATCCATACGTACATCCATGCACACGTCCATACATACATCCATTCAAACGTCCATACATACATCCGTTCTTCCGTCCATCCACCCATCCATTCAACCACCCACACGCCCATACATCCGTGCAACCGTACATCCAAACATGCGTACATCCGCATATGCATACATGCATACATACATACATACATACATAACTCAAATACGTCCATACATTCAAACATCCATACATACGTACATACATACATACTTACATACATACATACATCCATATATCCATCCATCCATACATGCATACATCCACACACACATACATCAATATATCCATCCACCCATTCACTCACCCATCCATACATACATCCACACATACATCCATAGATCCATACATACACCCATACACTCATCCATACATACATGCATAGATATATCCGTACAAACATCCATACATCCACCCATACATACATCCGCACATTCGCCATTCCATTAACGCATCCATACACCCACCCATCCATCCACGCATCCATAAATCCATCTAACCATACATCCATCCATTCATAAATCCAACTAACCTTACATCCATCCATCCATACATCCATACATATATACATCCATACATCCATAAATCAGTAGATCCATCCCTCCATATCTCTATCCATCCATACATCCATTCTTCCATACACCCATCCATCTATACATCCATCGATCCATAAATATATCCTTCCATACATCCGTCCACCAATCCC
>NW_016987974.1:0-295 GCF_001483705.2 Eufriesea mexicana | reverse complement strand
GTTAGGTTAGGTGAGGTTAAGGTAGGATGTGTTAGGTTAGGTTAGGTTGCGTTCGGTTGTGTTTGGTTTGGTTCGGTTAGGTTAGGTTAGGTTAGCTGATGTCATGTTACCCCAAGTTAGGCAGGTCAGGTTTGCTTGGGTTATGCTAGGTTGGGTTAGGTTAAGTTAGGTTGTGTAAGGTTAGGTTAGGTTAGGGTAGGTTATGTTAGGTTAGTTTAGGTTAAGTTAGGTTGTGTAAGGTTAGGTTAGGTTAGGTTAGGTTGTGTTAGGTTAGGTTAGGTTAGGTTAGGTTGGG
>NW_016987973.1:0-273 GCF_001483705.2 Eufriesea mexicana | reverse complement strand
TTATAGACATTTTCGACTGATATCTTTCTGAGCTAACTTTCGTGCATATAGAAGGAGGAAAGGCCCAACTGGCGTACTAAAGTCACTGCAATCCTATAGAATATGGTTGGAAAATTCAATTTTATTGGCATTTTCGACTAATATCTTTGTCAGCTAACTTTCTTGCGTAAATAAGGAAGAAATATCGTATTTGCGTGCTATAGCCATTGCAATGTCATAGGACCTGTCTGGAAAATTAGATTTTATTGACATTTTCGACTAATATCGTGGTGA
>NW_016987972.1:0-545 GCF_001483705.2 Eufriesea mexicana | reverse complement strand
ACCATAGAATAAGTCAATTCAAAATCTATAACCTGCCATAATTTGATGAATAGATTACCTAACATTCTCAATCCAATGGTTGGTATAGCCATCTACTTACCATAGAATTAGTCTATTCAAAATCAATAACCTGCTATAGTTTGAAGAATGGATCACCTAACGTTCTCAATACGATGGTAGGTATAGCCATCTACGTACCATAGAATAGGTCTATTAAAAGTTCATAACCTGCTATATTTTGACGGATAGATCTAACGTTCTCAATCCAATGGTAGGTATAGCCATCTCCTTACCATAGAATAAGTCTATTAAAAATGCATACCCTGTTATAACTCGATGAATAGATCATCTAACGTTCTCAATCCAATGGTAGGTATAGCCATCTCCTTACCATAGAATAAGTCTATTAAAAATGCATACCCTGTTATAACTCGATGAATAGATCATCTAACGTTCTCAATACAATGCTAGCTATAGACATATACTTACCATAGAAAAAGTCTATTAAAAATTCTTAACCTGTTATAACTCGATGAGTAGATCAT
>NW_016987971.1:0-634 GCF_001483705.2 Eufriesea mexicana | reverse complement strand
AGTGGTCTCGGCACGTTAGGTTATGTAAGTTAGCGTTTGGTTATATCACGTTTGGACAGGTTTGGAAGGTATAGAAGTGAAGTTTGTGACATGCACTGCTATTCGGCGTATTTCTACGCTCTGTATTGCTCTACCACACTCTGCTCGACCCTGGGGTGTGCAGCGGTAGTTGTCACGCTGTTAGGTTGAGTTAGGCTACGTTCGGTTAGGTTACGTTTGTTTGTGTTAGGTCCGGATAGCTTTGACCGTTGTCGTATACACTGTTATTCTGTGCGCTTCTGCAATCCAGTGTTCTCTACTGCATTCTGCTTGGCCCTCGGGCGTCCAGCAATAGCAGTCGCGGCTCGCATTTTAACTAGACTATTTCTGCTCTCTACTTTCCTCTAACATGCTCCGCATGGCTCTGGGGAGGCAAGAAATAGTGGTCGCTTCACGTTTGGTTCAGTTATGTTTCGTTCGGTTGCGTTATGATCGTGTACGTCAGGAGAGCGTATATTCGCCTTTTGTGCCATACACTGCCATTGGGAGGATTTCTGCACTCTACTGTGCTTTATGTTCAGCTTCGCCCTGCGAAAGACAGCAACAGCGGTATCCGCACATTACGTTCATTTCTGCTACGTTCGGTCAGTTTGGA
>NW_016987970.1:0-564 GCF_001483705.2 Eufriesea mexicana | reverse complement strand
TTCTATTGGCGTGCTATAGC
The DNA here is from genome assembly GCF_001483705.2 of Eufriesea mexicana. Lineage (NCBI taxonomy): Eukaryota > Metazoa > Arthropoda > Insecta > Hymenoptera > Apidae > Eufriesea > Eufriesea mexicana. Next base: position 544 of record NW_016987970.1, on the reverse strand, counting down.
CATTGGAATGCTATATAATCAGGCTGGAAAATTCAATTTTATTTTCATTTTCGACTAATATCGTGTTGAGGTAACTTTCTTGCATAAGTGTGCATAAGTAAGGAGGGCAGATTCTATTCACGTGCTGCTGCTCTTGCAATGCTATAGAAACCGGCTGGAAAATTAAATTTTATTGTTATTTTCGCCTAATATCGTGGTGAGCTAACTCCCTTGTATACATAAGAAGGAAGAATCCTATTGGCCTACTATAGCCTTTGCAATGCTGTCGAATCGGGCGGGAAAATTCAATTTTACTGACATTTTCGACCAATAACGTGGTGAGCTACCTCCCTTGTAGACGTAAGGAGGAAGAATTCCATTGGCCTACTGTAGCCATTGCAATGCAATAGTAGCCGGTTGGAAAATTCAATTTTATTGCCATTTTCGACTAATATCGAGGTGAGCTAATTTTCTTGCAAAAATAAGGAGGAAAGATTCTATAGGCGTGCCATAGCCATTGCAGAGATATAGAATCCGGCTGGAAATTTCAATTTTATTGACATTT
>NW_016987969.1:0-805 GCF_001483705.2 Eufriesea mexicana | reverse complement strand
CCTCTAGTACGCTCTGCTCGAATCTATGGAGGCCGGAAACGGTGGTCCCGGCACGTTAGTTTGTGATATGCCACGTTTGGTTCTTTTACGTTCCGTGAGGTTACGACAAGATAGTTTAGACGCCTGTACTATACACCGATATCCTCCGACATCGGCGCTCCACTGCGTTCTAATATTCTCTGCTTGTCCCTGGGGAGGCCAGCAATGATGGTCGCAGCACGTTAGGTTGAGTTTTGTTTCGTTTGGTCATGTTACGTTCGGTTAGGTTAGGGGAGGATGGCTTTGACTTTAGAGCTGTAGTCTGCTATTAGGTGGACTTCTTTCCCCTACAGTGCTTTAATGTTTCAGCTCGCCTCTGGGAAGGCCCGCAATAGTCGTCTCGGCATGTTATATTGTGTCAGGTTACGTACTGTTAGCTAGGTTTAGGCTGAGTTTGGACAGGATACCTTTAACTCTTGTGCTGTACACTGCAGTTCGGTGGATATTTGTGCTCCACTGCGCTCTAGTATGTCCTGCTTGGCTCTGGGTTGCCCAGGAATGGTGGCCGCGGCATGTTAGGTTGAATCAGGCTACGTTTGGTTACGTTCTGTTGGTTTTGGTTAGGCTTGGGTAGCTTTCACTTTTCTGATATACACAGCGATTAAATTGATTTCTGCGTTCTACTTTCCAATAATGTGTTCCGCTTGACCTTGAGTTGATCAGCAATAGTGTTCGCGGCACGTTTGTTTGAGTTGGGATTCGCTTCATTGTGTTACGGTAGGTTAGGCTGCTAGAAGGTTGCTTTGAATTTAGTGCCATTGTCTGC
>NW_016987968.1:0-1164 GCF_001483705.2 Eufriesea mexicana | reverse complement strand
ATAAACTTCTCTCACCTAACCTAATGGAACTTAGCATTGCTCAACATAACGTGCCACGACCACTGCCGCAGGCAATCACAAAGCCAAGCACAATATACGAGGGCACATTAGATCACAGGAATCCAACTCGTAATAGCTATATTACGATAGTCAAAGCTAACCTAACCGAAATTAACCTAACCTCATCAAACCGAACGTAACCTAGCTCAAACTAACGTGCAACGACCACCACTGCACGCCTACCCATATTCGAACGGAGTATAGTGGATCAACGTAGAGCGAGGAAATGCACCGTATAGCAGTGGATAGCACAAAAGCAAGGAAGCCCCAACCGAACCTTTCTAACCTAACTCAACGGTACGTAACCAGACTCGACGTAACGTGCCGTGACCACTACTACTGGTGACCACAGCGCCAAGCAGAGCACATTAGAGCACGGTAGAGCGCAGACATTCGCTGATTGCAGTGTATAGCACAAAGGTCCAAACTATCGTATCCTAACCACACCAAACGTAACACATCCAAACGTAGACAACCTCAATCTAACGTACCAAGATCACTACTGCTGGCCTCCCGAGAGCCATGCAGGATATACTAAGGCGGAGTAGAGCGCAGATGTCGGCGGATAACAGTGTATATCACATAAGTCTGAACTATCCCCTAGTAACATAACCAAACATAACAAATCCAAACGTAGCATAGCTCGACCTAACGTGCCGAGACCACTATTGCTGCCCCCCCCCCCACATAGACAAGCAGAATGTACTAGAGCACCGTAGATCGCAGAAATACACCACATTGCAGTGAATAGCACAAAAGTCGAAGGTACCCTAACATAACCAGACACAATCTTACCAGACCTTTCTCAGCATGTCCCACCATGACGTGCCGCTACTACAACTCCTGGCCTCCACAGAAAAATGCAAAATGCAGTAGAGCAAGGTAGATCACAGAAATACGCCGAAAAGCCGTGTAAAGCACAAAGGCCAGAGAGGCGTGTCTTAACATAGCCAAACGTGGCATATCCAAACTTAGCCTAGCTCAAGCTAACATGACGAGGCCAGTATTGCAGGCCACCACAGAGACGTGTAGAATGTACTAGATCACAGAAGTGCACAGAGAACCAACACATCGCAGTGAATAGCACAAAAGTCGAAGACATCC
>NW_016987967.1:0-319 GCF_001483705.2 Eufriesea mexicana | reverse complement strand
GGAGATCGTCCTTTCAGTCTTTCCGAACCGTCACGACAGGCGTTCGTCCCCTTCGGCCGGTTGAAAGCGATACGACTGGGATCGTCGCTTTCGGTCGGTCCGAAGCGATACGACTCGAGTTCTATCGTTAATAGCTCGACAAATGACGTTATGACACATATATATATTTACAGTTTTCTACATCGTTTCATTCATTCTAACTTATTACAATGGCACTTTCATTAATTACTCCATTTTCGAATTTTTTCACTTTTACACTTATTTTCATTATATATGATTAATCTTATTTTCGCGTAAAAATGGGATTGCTATTCGTCAG
>NW_016987966.1:0-818 GCF_001483705.2 Eufriesea mexicana | reverse complement strand
AGCCAACATATCCGAACGCAACATGTCTCATCATAACGTGCCTAGACCACTTTTTCCGGCCTTTCCAGCGCCAAGCTGAAAATATTAGAGCACTGTAGCGTGCACAAATCCCCCCAGTATCAGACAATGGCACTTCCAAGGTCAAAGCTATCCTCTCCTAACCTAACCAACCATAACATAACCGAACGTAGCCTTACACAACCTAACGTGCCGCGGCCGCAATTGCGGGCCTCCCCAGATCCAGGACTAACACATTAGTGAAGAGTAGAGCGCAAAAAGCCATAGAATCGCTGTGTATATATATCTAAATTCAAAATAACCTAACCCAAACCCAAGCCAACAGAACATGGCTGAACATAGCCTGACTAAAGCTAACGTGCCGCGAACGCTACTGCTGCCATCCCAGGAGCCAAGCAGGTCATACTAGAGCACTGTAGAGTGCAGGAATCATCCGAATAGCAGTGTACAGCTTAAAAGTTAATGCTACCGCGACCAAACTTTTCCCAACCCAGCATAACCGAACGTAGCATCACTCAACATATCGTGCCGAGACCACTATTGCCGGCCTCTCCATATCCAAGCAGAACACATCGATTTAGAGGAGACTGCAGAAATCCACACGATCGCAGTGTACATCAGAACAGTCGACGCTACCCAAACCCATCCCAAACCACCAGAACATAGCCAAATACAGCTTAACCCAAACTGTCTGGCCGGGACCGCCATTGCTGCCCTCCCCAGAGCCAAGCAGGTTGTACTAGAGCACTGTAGATCGCAGAAATCCACCGAACACCAGTGTACAGCGCAGAAGTTAAAGC
>NW_016987965.1:0-328 GCF_001483705.2 Eufriesea mexicana | reverse complement strand
CGTTAGGTTAGGTTAGGTTTGTTTGGGTTAGGATAGGATGTCTTCGACTTTTGTGCTGTACATGCATATGCGGTGGACATCTGCGGTCTACCGTGCAGTAGTATGTTCTGCTTGGCTCTGGTGTGGCCAGTAATTGTTGTCTCGCCCTGTTAGGTTGATGTAGGGTACGTTTGGCTTGGTTGTGTTAGCTATGGCTGGGTTTGGGTAGCTTCGACTTTTCTTCTGTACACTGCGATTCAATGCATTTCCGCTCTCTATTCCAATGTAATATCTTCAGCTTGGCTCTGTAGAGTCAAGCAATGGTGGTAGCGTCACGTTAGGTTGATCT
>NW_016987964.1:679-903 GCF_001483705.2 Eufriesea mexicana | reverse complement strand
GTGGATGTATGGATGGATGGATGTATGGATGTATATATCGATGTACGGTTGGATGGATGTATGGAATGATGTATGTACGGATGGATGGATGTATAAATGGATGGATTTATGGATGTATGGATGTATGTATGTGTCGTTGTATGTATGTATGGATGCACGAATGTATGGATGTACGGATGAATGGATGTACGGATGTATATATGTATGAATGTATGGATGTATGG
>NW_016987964.1:0-616 GCF_001483705.2 Eufriesea mexicana | reverse complement strand
ATGTATTGATGTACAGATGTATGGATGCATGAGTGCATGCTTGTATGGATGTATGTAGGGATGTTTTTATGGATGTATGTGTGGATGGATGGTTGTATGTTTGGACGTACTTATGCATGTATGGATGTGTGGGTGTATGGATGTGTGGATGAATGGATGTATATATTTATGGATGTATGAAAGGATAGATGTATGAATGGACGGATTTATGGATGTATGGATGTATGAATGTATGTATGGACGTATGTATGTTTGGATGGACGTATGGATGGATGGATTTTTGGTTGTGTGGATATATGTATGTGTGGATGGATGGATGGATGGATGGACAGATGTATGGATCGATGGATGTATGGATTGATGTATGGATGGGCCCTTGTATGGATGGGTGGATGTATGGGTGGATGGATGTATGGCAAGATGGATGTATGGGTGGATGTATGTATGTATGAATGGTTGTATCGATGAAAGGATGTATGGATGGATTGATGTACGAATTTATGGATGTACGGATGAATGGATGTACGGCTGTATATATGTATGAATGTATGTGTGTATGGATGTATGGATGTATGGGTACATGGATCGATGGATGTATGGATGTATACATGAATGG
>NW_016987963.1:0-423 GCF_001483705.2 Eufriesea mexicana | reverse complement strand
TGGATGGTAGCAATAGTGGTCGCGGCACGTTATGTGAAGATATGAGACTTTCGGTTATGTTAGGTCAGGATAGCGTTGGTATTGATAGCATAGTCTTTTGTGCTATACACCGCTACTCATCCGATTTCTGCTCTCTGCGTTGCTCTAGTATATTCTGCTAGGCTCTGGGAGGACAGCAACTGCTGTCTCGCGACGACAGTTTGAGTTAGATTAGGTTTGGTTATGTTAGGCTTGTTTGTGTTAGGTTAGGATAGCTTCGACTTTTCTGCTATCCACCGCTAATTTATCGATACCTGCGATCTACCCTCCTCTAATTTGTCCACCATGTCTCTTGGGACGCCAGCAATTTTGGTCGCGGCAAGTTACGTAGATTTGTGCTACGTTCGGGAAGTTCAGGTTAGCTTGGATTAGGCTAGAGTTACT
>NW_016987962.1:0-592 GCF_001483705.2 Eufriesea mexicana | reverse complement strand
CTGACCTGACATCACCTAACCCGACCTGGAATGGCCCGACCTGACATGACGTGACCGGAACTGTCTCGTCATTCCCTGGCATGTCCTGGGCTGGCCAGATCAGACATGGACTGTCCTGACATGACCTGTCCTGGCCTAAACTGGCCTGACCTGACCTGAACTGACCTGACCTGAACTGTTTTTCTGACCTGACCTGACCTGCCCTGAGACGACATGTCTTCACCAGACCTGAATTCACCTGACCCGACCTGGTATGGCCTAACCTGACCTTACATGAAAGGAACTGTCCCATCATGACCTGAACCGACCTGACCTGAGCTGACCTGTCCTGACCTCACCTGACACGACCCGACCAGACACGAACTGCCCGGACCCGTCGTGATCAGACGTGACATGACCTGACCTGACCTGAGAAGGCCAGACCTGACCAGACCTGCCCTGACCTGACATGATCTAACTGACCTGACCTGTCCTTACAGGGCATAGCCTTGCCTGACCGGAACTGATGAGACCTGACCTAATCTGACTGAACCTAACCTAACCTAACTTAAGCTAACCTATCCTAACTTTGAAAACCTATCCTAGCCAAACC
>NW_016987961.1:0-433 GCF_001483705.2 Eufriesea mexicana | reverse complement strand
CGACCAATATTGCTGGTGTCCCCGAAGACAAGCAGGTCATTATAGGTCAAATTAAAGGGCAGATGTCCATAGAAGAGCATTGTGTGGAACAAAAGTCACAGCTATCCCAATCTAACAATGCATAACCAAATATGACCGAACGGAATGGAACACAATCTGACGTGCCGCGACCACCATTCCTGGCGTCCACGGATACAAGCAGAGAGCGATGGCGCGCAGTAGAGCGCCGAAGACCATATATTCGCAGTGTGTAGCACAAAAGTCAACGCTATCCCAGCCTAACCAAGCATAACATAACATGAAGGAACGCAATCGAACCCAATCTCACTTGCCAAGAGCACTACTGCTGGCCTCCCCATAGCCAAGAAGGATATACTATTGCGCAGTAGAGCGCACAAGTCCACCGAATGGCAGTGCATAGCAGAAACGTCAA
>NW_016987960.1:0-286 GCF_001483705.2 Eufriesea mexicana | reverse complement strand
ACGCTGCTATCCAGTGAATATGAGCCTCTACGGTGCTCTAGTTTGTTCTGCTGGGCATTTGGTTGGCCACCAATCTTGTCCTGGTCACGTTATGCTGATTTCGGTTATGTTCGGCTATGTTACGTTTGGTCAGGTTAGAATACGCTAGCTATGACTTCTGTGTTATACACTGCGACTCTATGGATTTCTGCGCTCTACGGTGCTCTAGTGTGTTCTGCTTGGCTCTGCGAGCGCCAGCTGTAGTGTCCTCGTCATGTTCCGTTTCGTTCTGTTACGTTCGGTTGTG
>NW_016987959.1:0-596 GCF_001483705.2 Eufriesea mexicana | reverse complement strand
TATGATAACAGCTATTGGCTGATTAGGAGTTAATAAAACTAAAAAGCATTAGCAATTCTATCCTTTTCGTTTACTCTCATCATATATATCATTTTTAAATTTTCAGCGGTATTATTACATTCCTCGTGCTGTATCATTTTTTCATTCATTTATACTCTGCTGTAATGTTTCACTATTTTCATATAAAGTAATAACAGTATTAATATCTGTAACATTAACATTTAAAAAAGGAAGATTATTGTCAACACTAATAAATATTTTACGAGTAATAGAAGTTGTAGGTGTTTCTGTGAGTTAATGTATGAAATAATTAGAAGATTCATTTAACACAATAACAGTACAATATAAATTATAACTCACCTTAAGTACCATAAAATAAATTCGCTTCAAACTGCGATATAATCTGCTGAGGAATCTCTCGCACACAACGTCTATATGTAACAACTGTCATTCGCCTACCGATTGATTTTTCACGTCTTCCTGTCACATTCGTCACACACACATTCTTCCAAACAAACATTCCTCATACTCACACCACACATTCTATTGTGCGTTATAACAACCACTACCACTTTAAGAGCATGCAAATGATCTTC
>NW_016987958.1:0-518 GCF_001483705.2 Eufriesea mexicana | reverse complement strand
ATTGTATACATTGGGATCGGGTGTCTTTGGCTGTTGTGCTGTACACAGCTATTCGGTGGACTTATGCGCTCTAGGTTGCCCCAGTATGCTCTGCTTAGCACTGGGGGGCCAACAATACCTGTAGAGTTGTGCTACGAACGGTTATGTTACACTGGGACAGGTATGGTTCGTATACATTTGACTTTTGCGCTTTAGACTGCTGCACGGTGCATTTCCGCGCCCTACAATGCTCTACTGTACTGCGCTCGACTCTGGGGAGGCGAGCAGTGGTGGTTGTGGCACTTAAGTCCAGATAGGCTACGGTCGGTTAGGTTAGGTTTGGTCAGGTTATGTTAGCGTCACTTCGACTATTGTGCTGTACACTGCTTTTCGGTGGATTTCTGCTCTCTAGATTGCTCTACAGTACTCTGGTGGACACAGGGGATGCGAGCAATAGCGATCGCGGCCCGTTGGGTTGAGTTAGGTAACGTTTGGTTAGGCTAGGATAGGTTATGTTTGGTTAGGATAGTTTTGACTAT
>NW_016987957.1:0-650 GCF_001483705.2 Eufriesea mexicana | reverse complement strand
TTAGGGTTGCTTCGACTTTCGTGCTATACACTACTATCCGGTTGGTACCTGTGATCTACTGCGCTCTACGGCGCTCTTCTGAATTCTGTTTGGCTCTGCGGAGTCCGATCGCAGTGGCCGCAGCACTCTCTGTTGCGTTACGTTACGTTAGGATAGTTAGGTTACGTCTGGTTATGTTAGGATGGCTTCGACTATTGTGCTATTCACTGGAATGCGCTGGGTTTGTGCGCTCTACTGTGCGCTAGTATCCTCCGCTTGTCTCTGTGGATATCAGGAATAAAGATCTCGTCATGTTAGTCTGAGGTAGGGTACCTTTGGGTTTGTCACGTGTGGCTAGATGCTAGATCAGTACAGGCTGCATATTCTTCTGTGATATTCTCTGTTATCCGGAAGATTCCTGCGCTCCAATGTGCTCTAATATGCTCTGCCTGGCTCTTCGGATGTCGCCAATATTGGTCTCGTCACGTCACGTTCTGGTACTCTACGTTTGGATAACTTAGGTAAGGCCAGGTTGTATAAGAATGTGTTTGACTTTATGTGCTGTAAAATGCAAGGAGGTGATTTTCTGCGCTCTGCTTTCCTCTAGCATATTCTGCATTGCTCTGGGGATGCCAACAATACTGGTCTCGGCAGGTTACGTTGAGTTAGGC
>NW_016987956.1:322-559 GCF_001483705.2 Eufriesea mexicana | reverse complement strand
AGAAAGTTACCTCACCACGTTATTAGTCGAAAATGCCTATGAAATAGAATATTCCAGCCGTATTCTACAGCTCTGCAATGGCTATAGCACGCCAATAAAATCTTTCCTTCTTATTTGTAGAAGAAAATCAGCTCATCACGATGTTAGTCTAAAATGTCAATATAATTGAATTTTCCAGCCAGATTATATAGCATTGCAATGGCTATAGTACGCCAATTGAATCCTTTCTCCTTACGT
>NW_016987956.1:0-252 GCF_001483705.2 Eufriesea mexicana | reverse complement strand
ATAAATTTGAAGTTTCCAGGCAGATTCTATAGCAATGCAACGGCTATAGCACGCCAATAGGGACTTTCCTCCTTATTTACCCAAGAAAATTAACACACCACGATATTAGACGAAAATGTCGTAAAAATTGAATTTTCTAGGCTGCTTCTAGAGCATTGCTACGGCTATAGCACGCCAATGGAGTCTTTGCCTCTCATTTATGCAAGAAAGTTGGTTCACCACTATATTAGTCAAAAATGTCAATAAAATTGA
>NW_016987955.1:0-446 GCF_001483705.2 Eufriesea mexicana | reverse complement strand
ATGTATGGATGTATGTATGTATGGATGGATGGATGGTCGTATGGGTGTATGGGTGGTTGGATATATGGATGGATGTATGAATGGATGGATGGCTGTATGGATGGATGGATGTAAGCATGGATATATGAACGTATGTTTGTATGGATGTTTGTTAGTATGGATGTATCGATGAATGGAAGGATGTATGTGTGGATGTTTGTATGGACGAATGTATTGGTGTATGTTTGTATGAATTTATTGATGTATGTATGGATGAATGAATGAATGGATGGACGGATTGATGTACGGATGTATGGATGGATATATGTATGGATCGATGAATGTGTGGATGGGTGGGTTTATAGTTGGATGGATTTATGGAAGGATGTGTGTATGGATGGATAGACGTATGAATGTATGGATGTATGTATGTATGTATGTTTGAATGTGTGGATTTATTTGAGTTA
>NW_016987954.1:257-1038 GCF_001483705.2 Eufriesea mexicana | reverse complement strand
GAGCCAAGCGTAACTTAACTCATCCTAACGTGCTGCGCATACCATTACTGGTCTCCCAACAGCAATGCAGAACATATTAGATTAGAGCAGTTTGCTGAAATCCATAGAATCGCAGCTTATAGCAGAAGAATCAAAGCTGTCCAAACCTTACCCTTGCTTACATAAGCTAACCAAACGTACCCACACCACTGCAGCTCGACTCAATAGAGTCGTGCAGGATGACAGTAGGGCGCAGAAGTCCATAGGAACGCCGTGTATAGCGCAAAAGTCATAACAATCCAGACCTAATACAAGCTAACGTAATCTAACCAAAAGTAGCGTACCTCAGCAAAACGTGCCGCGGCCACTATAGCTGGCATCCCCGAGGACAAGCAGAATGTAGTTGATCGCAGTCGAGCGCGGAAGTTCACCGAAAACTGTGTATAACCCGCAAGTCAAAGCTACCCTTCCCGAGCTTAACCAAGATTGAACTAACCTATCGTAACCTATCTCAAACCAACGTGCCGATACCACTATTGCTGGCCTAGCCAGAGCGAAGGAGAATGTATTGGAACACAGTAGAGCGCAGATATTCGCTAATAGCAGTGTATAGCACAGACGACAAGACTACCCTATCCTAACCTCAACAAACGTACCACAACCAGACGTGGCATATCTCAACCTAACATACCGAGGCCACTATTGCTGGCCTCCCGCAGCCAAGAAGAATATACTAGAGCACAGCGGAGCGCAGAAATCCACCGAATTGCAGCGTATAGCTGAAAAGTCAAACATATCCTGA
>NW_016987954.1:0-232 GCF_001483705.2 Eufriesea mexicana | reverse complement strand
AAGTATAGCTAAACATAACATGACGAGACCAAAATCGCTGGCATTCCGAGAGCCAGACAGAGCATATTGGAGCACATTAGAGCGCAGGAATGAACCGAATACCTGTCAATAGCGCAGAGGTCAATGTAGCCTCTCCTAACCCAGCCAAACGTAACACAGCTAGACGAAGCTAACTCAACCCAACATGATCAGGAAACTATTGCCGGCCTCCACAGAGGCAAGCAGAGTGAAC
>NW_016987953.1:0-1154 GCF_001483705.2 Eufriesea mexicana | reverse complement strand
CCCCCCCCCCCCCGCCCCCCGAGACAAGCAGGACATACTAGAGCACAATAGAGAGCAGAAAACCGCCGAATAGTAGTGTACAGCACAAAAGTTAAAGCTATCCGTTCCAATCGTAGCCCAACCCATCATAGGCGATCGTAGCCTAACTCCAGCTAACGTGCCGACACCGCCATTGCTGCCGATCCCAGAGTCAGGCAGCACGTACTAGAGCACAGTACAGAGCAGAAATCCACCGAGTAGCAGTGAACAACTCAAAAGTTGAGCTATCCCTGCCAAACTAAGCCAGACCGGACCTAACAGAACGTAACGTGCCTCAACATAGCGCGCCGAGTCCACTATTGCTGGCCCTCCCAGAGCCAAGCTATATTAATACTCTGTAGGGAGCAGAATGCAGCCAAATAGCAGACAATGGCACTAAAGTCAAAGCTATCCTCTCCTGACGTAACCATCCGTAACAAAACCAAACGTATCTGGCATCCCCAGATGAAAGCTGAGAATATTAGATCACAGAAGGGTGCAGGAATACGCCGAATAGCAGTGTGTAGCACAAAAGTCGAACCTACCCTTGCCTAACATAACCTAACGTAACCTAACCATACGCAGAGTAACTCCCCGTAACGTGCCGGCATACACAACCATTGCTGGCATACACAGCACCAAGCGAAGCATATTAGAGAACAGTACAGCGCAGAAATCCGTCGAACAGCAGTGTATAGCACAGAAGGCAGAGGCACTCTATCCTAATCTGTCGAAACGAAACCTAACCTCCTAATCTGTCGAAACGAAACCTAACCAAACGTCGCCTAACTCTACTTAACGTGCCGGGACCACCATTGCTGGCATACGAAGCGCCAAGCAGAGCATATTAGCGCACAGTAGAGCGCAGAAGTCTGCCGAATAGCAGCGTATGGCACAAAAGTCACAGCCCTCCTTTCCTAACCTAACCCAACGTAGCGTAACAAAACGTAACCTATCACAGCACAACGTTCCGCGAACGCTATTGTCGGCCACCCCAGAGCCAAGCAGAACATACTATTGGAGTGGATAGTGCCGAAATCCGCGGAATTGCAGGGTACAGCGGAAAAGCCAGAGCTACCCAAACCGCACCCAAACGAACATGACATATACAAACGGAAACTAACTTCACCTAACGG
>NW_016987952.1:0-491 GCF_001483705.2 Eufriesea mexicana | reverse complement strand
AGATTCAGTTATCCTACGTTTTGTTGGGTTAGGTTAGGTCTTGTTAGGTTTGAATATCTTCGACTATTGTGCTATAAATTTCTATTTGGTGGCTTTCTGCGATCTACTCCGCTCTACTATAATCTGGTGGACCCTGGGGAGGCCAGAATTCGTGGGCTTGGCGCGATGGGTCTTGTTAGGCTACGTTTGGCTGTGTTACGTTTGGTAACGTTAGGACAGGACAGCTTTGACTTTTGCGCTATACACTGCTATTCGTTGGACTGATGAGCTCTACTGCGCTATAGTATATTCTGCTTGGCTCTGGGGAGGCCAGCAACAGTGGACGCGTCACGTCAGTTTGTGTCGTGTTACGTTTGGTTGTGTTATGTTTGGTTAGGTTAGGCTAGGATAGCTTTGATTTTTGAGCTATACACTGATATTTGTTGGACTTCTGTTCCTTACTGTGATCTTGAATGCTCTGCTTTGTTCTGGGTATGCCAGCAACGGTTGCC
>NW_016987951.1:0-537 GCF_001483705.2 Eufriesea mexicana | reverse complement strand
CGTCTAATATCTTGGTGACCTAACTTTCTTGCATATATAAGGACAATAGATCCTATTGGCGTGTTATGGCCATTGAAATGCTATAGTATCTGGCTGGATAACTCCATATTATTGACGTTTTCGACTAATATCGTTGAGGGCTACCTTTCGTGCATATATAAGGAGGAAAGATACTTGTGGCGTAATATAGCCATTGCAATGCTATAGAATCTTGCTGAAAAATTCATTTTTGAAAAATTCATTTTTATTGACATTTTCCACTAATATCGTTGTGAAATATCTGTAATGCATAAATAAGGATGAAATATTCTATTTGCGCGGTATGGCCATTACAATGCTGCAGAATTTGGTTGGAAATTGAATTTTATTGACGTTTTCGATTGATATCATGGTGACATAACTTTCTTGCATATATAAGTACAATTGATAGTATTGGCGCGCCATAACCAATGCAATCCTATATAATCTTGCTGAAAAATATGTTTTCATTGTCATTTTCGACTAATATCGTGGTGACCTAGCTTTCTTGGATATATA
>NW_016987950.1:0-623 GCF_001483705.2 Eufriesea mexicana | reverse complement strand
ATTGATTCTCAAAATTTATGGCACGAAAGGCTTGATCATTTAAACGAATGGAGCATTACTATGTTGCATAAGTATTTGGCAAATGGAATAGATTATTCTGAATCAAGCCCAGTCTACGTCTTATGATAACGCAAAAATATCAAGAGCGGAGGAAATTCTACAAATAGTACAAGCTGACGTTTGCGGTCCATTTCGAGACACGAGTTGGTCAAGTGCACGATATTTACTTCTTTTCATCGATGTTATTCGTGTATGACGTTTAGCTACTTGCTGAAGCACAAAGATCAGGTCACGGAAGTATTTGAAGTATTTCAGGCATGGATGTCTAACGAGATGGGTAAAAATATTAAAATACTTAGGACCGACAATGGAACAGAATTCGTAAACAAGCAAATGAATAGTTTTCTAGAAGAAAAGGCGTCAAACGATTGTTCGTCATAACCCTCGACAAAACGGTGTAACAGAGCGTGCAAACCGTACAGTCATTGAAAAGACAAAGCGCATGCTCCACGACTAAGAATTAAATATTTAGTTTTGAGAGGAAGCCGTAAGGACAGCGATATATTTAAAGAATCGCTCTTCTTCTAAGGCCATAATGGGAAAGGTACAACGAAAAACTAGAT
>NW_016987949.1:0-1328 GCF_001483705.2 Eufriesea mexicana | reverse complement strand
CCGGCTCCTATTTTCTTTGTTATCATGCGATCCCTCTAGCCTCCTATTTTCTTTACCGAAGAACACCGAGAGAGAGAGAGGAGCTTTTAGCATGCCTCCTACCCAAGGAATGTTTCGAACGTTAGAGAGCTTTATAAACTGCAGTCGACGGCTTCTCGTTTTGCACCCGCATTCGAGATTTACTGCCCAACCTACTCGATCGCCGTATGTTCGATGGCTTACTTAACGTTCGCGGTGAAGTGCGCTATGAGGACATAAACAACACGTTGGGGAAATAATGAGGAGATCCAGATAGGGAGTGATGAAGGTTCCAAGTTGTTTCTAGAATGCGATACAATAGTGTGCTTTGGGTGAAGGCAAGCTTCTCTTCGTCTGCTAGTGGACGTGAGAAATTAGTTTGATAAGGAAAGTAGTAGAAATGTAAGTTTGATGATAATTTTGAGAAATACACAGTGTTGGGTGAAGATTTTTAAGAAGAGAAAGAGAATATAGGGATGTTTGAAATATTTAACTCTCGTTGTTTAGTTCTTAAAGAATTAATCTTGGGATTAATAATTGACTCGGAGAAATTTTGATTAATTATTTGAAATAATTAGCTATCTATTAATTAGCTTCTTCTAATCCCATTTTCTAATTTTCCAGAGTTATTAAACAAATTTTGGACTGGGCAGAACTGTGTGTCGAGGAATACCTGAAATTTAAATTCTTTGTGTCAGAATCATATTAAAATGCTTGAAAAGCTCGAAGAAAATTAACAGGAATTAATAAAATATGATACTTGGACGAACCTAGTTAAAATAATAGAATAACAACACTAGAAATTTGTAGAACAAATGTATAGAATAATATAGAATAATGATGAAACAAATTAATAGTTAGAACAATACACCTGTTGTGTCAAAGTATAATAGTAGTATACAAAATGGGTAGTACAAAATCAAAATCACAAATAAGCCAAGACTAATCACAAGCAATAAATCCTAATCTCTTATTTCACGTCATAATCACCTAATACACCTGCAACAGAGCTAAGTAAATTCCTTAAAAAATCTCTTCAAGAGATGCAAAATATTCTTCCTCGCTTTACAAAGCACCTGGGAATTACCTCTTCTCTCCCAATCTCCAGCCTGTATCAAAAATCCAAAGAATACACTATCGAGGACCTTCTCTACCATCGTATCTCCTATCCATGATGATTTGCCTCTCAAGAAAACCGTTCTCCGAGACCGTTTACAGTCTAGCATCCCTCGATCTGGGCCTCATGGAAACGTCTTCCATCGTCGCTCGCGTACACCTAGCGAACAAAACGGCGTTATCGAGCAGAAGAG
>NW_016987948.1:0-2515 GCF_001483705.2 Eufriesea mexicana | reverse complement strand
GTAGAATACAAATAATCATTGCACAGATTATTCCAGCGGTAACATTGCTCTGTTGCTAGATGTGCTATGTATAGTTACCTCAAATGTACATACCTCTAGCCATAGCTGTGGAATTTATATCATCAATGAGTAATCTATATCATCAAAGTAATTCAGCGGCTACTGCAGCGTGGTGGTGTCGGTAATCTGTGCAGTGTTGTCAATTAGAAGCGTATCGACGGACAAGAGAACAGCATTCTTCATTCTCGAACTGCGGTAGGATATACATTATCGGTCAACATGTTAATCGAGCGGAAGCAGTATTCTGTTGGTAGATGTAACAAGTACCGTATTGTCAATTATATATATCACTAGGCATAACCGTTATATACATATTTTCTATTCCTGTACTACTGTGAAATGAAGCCATCTGTAAACAGATTATTGCAACGGCTGTAGCACTGAGCTGGTGACTGTACTCAGCACCTTTATGTCAATTTTTAGTATATTCAGATATGACGGGTATGTTTTTCGTCATTCCAGAACGCCTGTAGGACCTAAATCACCATTGAGCAGACCAACCAACCGGCCACAGTGCTCTGTTGATGGATGTACTGTGAGCCGTAATGTCAGATGTAAACATCTCTAGACAGAACCGTCCTGTATATTTATTACTATAGAACTACTTTGGTATTAACGTCCCCCAGTGTACATACTAACCCAGTCGCTACAGTACGGCCATGATGCCTGTACGTATCACTGACTTGTTGGTTATCAATTTCTCGAGACATAACTGGTCTGTCTTTTGTCATTCCAGAATTGCAATAGAATACAGTCATCATTGAAATTGTTAATAGAACGTCTACAGTGCTGTATTGGTGGCTGCCAGAGATACCCTACTGGGATTTGTGAATACCTCAAGCCATGGCTGATGTATGCATTAGTTATCCTAGACCCTCCGTTCAATGAAAGTCATCAGTGAACAAAGTTATCGAACGGCTTCAGTACTGTGATGACGGCCGCTCTCAGTATAGTTACGTCAAATTGTAATATCTCCTGCTATACCCCATCTCTCCTTTATACGACTAGAAATTCTGTGCGATCTAAGTAATCGTGTTAACCTAACGGCTACAGTGCTTTGTTAATGGATGTAGTAAGTACAGTCATTGGTAAATATCTGTAGCCACAAGCGTACTACTCATTGATTATTCTGTAATTGCTGTTAAATTTCAATTATCAGTGAAGAATTTAGTCCAACGAATAAACTACTATGATGATGACTTTAGTCAGTGCTGTTTCGTCTTCAGCACATATCTCGAGTGATAATGAATCTATCTTCTCTCATTATAGAATTCCTATGAGATATAAATTATCATTGAACACACGCATACGACGGGTACAATGCTCTGTTCATGGGTATACTAATTACGGTGCCGTCAATTCAAAATATCTATAGCCATATCCTTACTATTCAAGCATTATTCTAGAATTGTCGATAAACTTACAATCTCAGCGAACAAATTTGCACAGCGGCTAATGTAATGTGACAATGGACGTAATGAGTACTCTTTCGTCTATTGCTAATGTCTCGAGAGGTAACGGGTCAGTCTACTGTCATTCCAGAAATGCAACTGCACTAAATCATCACTGAAACGTTTATTCCAGCAGCTACAGTGTTCTGTCCGTGGTTGTACTGCAAACCGTTCTGACAATTGCAAATATCTCCAGCCATAACGGTACTATCCATTCATTACTGCAGACTTGCTTTGCAATTTGCGACACCAGCGAACAAATTAATCGAACTACAACAGTGGGGTGGCTATGCCTGTAATCAGAACTCTTTCGACATCTGTTAATATCTAGAGCGATTATGGGTCTGTCCACTGCCATATGCAATAGAATATAGATCATAACTGAACTGATTAATCCAACCTCTGCGGTGCTCTATTAGTGTAAGTTCGTAATTCCGCACTGGGAATTGTAAACATCTACCGCCATTACTGACGTATAAATTGATAATGCAAGAACAACTGGGAATATATATTATCATTGAAAAGGCTAATACAATTGCTACAGTGCCCTGTTGGTGAAAGTACTAAGAGCCACACAGGCAGCTCTGAATATCTCTGGCGATAACCGAAATACGCGTTGGTTGTTCTAGAATTTTGGTCAAACCTGCGTTATCAGTGAGCAAATTATCCCAGCAGGTAAGAACTGTGATTATGACTGTACACAGTACAGTTATGAGAATTGGTATTATCCCGAGCGACACTGGATACGTCTGTTGTCATTCTAGAATTACTAGAGAACCTATATCATCATTGAAGAGTCTATTCCAACCGCTATAGTCCACTGTAGGTGGATGTACTTCGAATATCACTGTCAGTTTTAAATTTCCCTGTCCAAAAGCTTAGTATACACTCATTAACCTGGAATTGGTTTGGCAATTACGTTACTATTGAGCCAAGTCGGAGAAACCCTAGGTTACTGTGAGGAATGCATCACTTAGTCCCATTATGCCAATAGTTAATCACTA
>NW_016987947.1:0-555 GCF_001483705.2 Eufriesea mexicana | reverse complement strand
CGCAGAAATCCACCGCATTGCAGCGTATATCACAAAGGTCAAACATATCGTAACCTAACCTGCGATAACCTAACCTAACATAACGTAGCATATCTCAAAGTAACGTGCCCCGACCACTACCGATGAGCGAAGCAGAATGTAGAAGAGCACAGAAAATCACAGAAATCCACCGTGCAACAGTATATTGCACGAAGTTCAAAGCTATCCTCACCAAATATAGCCTAACCTCAATAACCAAACGTACCCTAACTCAACCTGACTTGCCACGACCTCTATTGCACGCCTCCCCAGAGACAAGCAGAATACACTACAGCATAGTGGAGCCCAGAAGTCCAACGGAAGCAGTCCACAGCGCAATGGATACACCTGTCCTTTCCTAACTTAACAAGCCGTGACATAACCGAACGTAACATTACACAAAGTAGCGTGCAGAGATCACCATTGCTGTCCTCCCGAAGCCACGCTGAGCACATTAGAGCGCAGTAGAGCGAAGAAATCCACTGAATAGCAGTGCACAGCAGAAGAGTCAGAGATATCCAATCCAAACCCAAACAA
>NW_016987946.1:0-277 GCF_001483705.2 Eufriesea mexicana | reverse complement strand
TAGTACGAAAGTAAAAACCGCCCTTAACAAACTCGACATAACCTAACCTAGCAGAACGTAACCGAACTCAACCTGGAGTGCCACGACCACTACTTCTGGCCTCACCAGGACCATGCAGGGTATAGTAGAGCACACTCGAGCGCAGAAATCCTCCGTAAAGCAGTGCACACCACTATAGTCAAAGACGTGCTGACTAAGCATAGCCTAACCTAATATAACGGAACGTGACATGGCACAAACTAACGCGCCTCGACCTATATTGCTGGCGTCCACAGAG
>NW_016987945.1:0-573 GCF_001483705.2 Eufriesea mexicana | reverse complement strand
TGTATATTTACGTTACGTTTGGTTAGGTTAGGTTGGACTAGGTTAGCATACTTTTGACTCTTGCGCTTTGCACCGAAGTGCGGTGCATTTTTTCCGTCTACTGTGCTCAGGTAAAGTCTGATTGGCTCTGGCTAGTGGTCTCGGCATATTAGGTTGAGATTGGATCCGTTTGGTTATGTTACATAGCTCTGGATATGTTTGCGTAGCCTCGTCTTTTCTGTTACACACTGCTATTCTATGGATTCCTGTACTCTGCTCAAATCGAATATGCTCTGCTTGACTCTGTGGAGGCCAGCAATGCATGTCGCGGCGCGTTTGGTCGTGTTAGGTTACGTTTTGTTGGGTTAGGTTATTTTGGACCAGGTAAGGATAGCCTTGACATTTGTACAATACACTGCTGTTCGATGGATTTCTCCGCACTACTGTGCTCTACTTCTGCTTGCCCCTGGGGCGTCCATCAATAGTTGTCGCCGCGCGCCTTATCGAGTTAGGCGTCG
The DNA here is from genome assembly GCF_001483705.2 of Eufriesea mexicana. Taxonomy (NCBI): domain Eukaryota; kingdom Metazoa; phylum Arthropoda; class Insecta; order Hymenoptera; family Apidae; genus Eufriesea; species Eufriesea mexicana. Next base: position 76 of record NW_016987945.1, on the reverse strand, counting down.
TTTGGTCAGACTTTATTTGCTTGGGTTAGGCATGGATAGCTGTGACTTTTCCGATATACCCTGCGCTTTTGTGGGC
>NW_016987944.1:0-490 GCF_001483705.2 Eufriesea mexicana | reverse complement strand
CGGCCGTGGCACGTTTGGTTGAGTTAGGCTTCCTTCGGTTAAGTTAGGTTGCGTTTGTCTGTACTACGTTTGGATAGGTTAGGAAAGGAGAACCTTGACTTTTGTGCTTTACACTGCCATTCGGTCGATATCTACGCAACGCATTGCACTGCTATCATCTGCTTGCCTCTGGGGAGGCCAGCAGTAGCGGTCGTGGAACGTTTGGCTGAGTTAGATTACGTTCGGTTAGGCTGAGTTTGGTTAGGGTGGTCTAGTCTTTTGTGCTATACACTGCTATTCGCTGAACTTCTGCGCATTTCTCTGCTCTAATATGCCCTGTTTGGATCTGGAGAGGCCAGCTATAGCGGTCGTGGCACGTTTAGTTGTGTTATGTTACGTTCGGATAGGTTAGGTTAAGTTATGTTTGGTGGGGATGGCTTCGACTTTCGTGCTATAAACTACTATTCGGCGGACCTCTGCCATCTACTGCGCGCTAATATGCTCTGCTTGG
>NW_016987943.1:0-589 GCF_001483705.2 Eufriesea mexicana | reverse complement strand
CGACATGGCCAAGCAGGATATATCAGAGAGCTGTAGGTTTCAGAAATCCACCGAATAACAGTGCATAGCATGGAAGGCAAAGCTATGCTCATCGAACTTAACATAACGTAATCTAACCGAGTACAACATAACCCAACCTAACGTCCCGCGACCACCATTTCTGGCCTGCAGCTGGCAAGCAGAAAATGTAGCACCGCAGAGCGCAGAAATCCACCGATTAGCAGTGTATATCACAAAACTCAAAGCTACAATGGTCTAACCCAACCAAACGTGGCATAACCGAACGGTACCTTAATTTACCTAACGTGCGGCGGCCACTATTGCTCTCCTCCACAGAGCCAAGCGGAGCATATTACAGTAGAGTTGAGCGCAGATATCCATGGAATAACGATGTATATAACCAAAGTCGAAGCTACCCTAATTTAACCCAAGCCAACCTGACAAAACGTAACCTAAAAACCTAACGTGCAGCGACCATTATGGCTGACCTCCACTGAGCCAAACAGAGCATATTAGAGGAGTATATAGCGCAGAAATCCCCCGAATAGCAGCGAAAAGCACAAAAGTCACAGTAGCCTGTCCAGACCTT
>NW_016987942.1:0-683 GCF_001483705.2 Eufriesea mexicana | reverse complement strand
CTTCGCACTTTAGTGCGGCCAATTTCTGCGCTCTCCTGTGCTCTAGTATATTCTGCCTTGTACCGGGGAGGGCAGCATCAGTGGCCTCGGCGCGATAGGTTGGGTTAAGCAACGATGTCATCAGTGGCCTCGGCGCGATAGGTTGGGTTAAGCAACGATCGGTCATGTTACATTTGACTACGCTGGGATGCGCTAGCTTCGACTATTGCGCTATACACAGCGATTCTATGGACACCTGCTCTCTTCTCTCCTCTAATATGTTCCCCTTGGCTCTGAGGAGGGCAGCAATTGTGGTCTCGGCACCTCAGGAATAGTTTGAGTTACGTTTGTTTGCGTTACGTTTGGTTAGGTTAGGTGAGGATATCTTTGTCTTTCGCGCTCTACACTACAATCCTATGGACGTCTGCGCCATACTCTAACACAATATGTCCTGCTTTGCGATATGGAGTCCAACAATATTCGGCTACGCACGTTAGGTTGTGTTTGGTTACGTTTCGTTTTTTCGGCTTAAGTCAAGTTAGGTTATGGTATCTTTTACTTTCCTGCATTAGACTTCAACGCGGGGAGCCTCTGCGATCCACTGTGCTTTAGTGTATTCTGCTTGCCGCTGGCGAGGCCTGCAATAGCGTTCCTCGCACGTCCGGATGGGTTACGTTTCGTTTGGTTCCGTTACGTTTGGTCAG
>NW_016987941.1:0-373 GCF_001483705.2 Eufriesea mexicana | reverse complement strand
TTTGAATAGACCTATCCTCTGCCAAGTAGATGGCTGTACTAGCCATTGGATTGAAGGCATTAGGCGATCTATCCACCAAGCTACAACAGGTTATAGATTTTGAAAGGACCTATTGTCAGGCAAGTAGATGGCTGTACTTGCCATTAGATTGATGGCGTTAGGCGATCAATTCGCGAAGCTATAACAGCTTATAGATTTTGAATAGACCTATCCTCTGGCAAGTAGATGGCTGTACTTGCCATTTGTTTGAAAGCGTTAGGCGATCTATTCTGCATTCTATAACAGGTTATGGATTTTGAATTCACCTATTCTCTGGAAAGTAGATGGCTGTACTTGCCATTGGATTGAAGGCGTTAGGCGATCTATTCACCAA
>NW_016987940.1:0-636 GCF_001483705.2 Eufriesea mexicana | reverse complement strand
TTCTGCCCTCCTCAGTGCCAAACAGAACTTACTAGTGCACAGTAGATAGCTGGAATCTACCGAAAAGCAGTGTATGCCACAGAAGTTAAAGATAAACTTTCCTAACCTAACAAATCGCATCACAAACAAACGTAACAGAACATAAGGTAATATGCCGTGACCACCGTTGCTGTCCCCTCCAAGCTAAGTAGAGCAGATTAGAGCACGGTAGAGCGCATAAATCCACCGAATAGCAGTGTATAGCACAAAAGTCAAGGCCATCCTAACCATCCTTAACCTAACCTAACCAAACAAAACGTAACCTAACTCATCCAAACTCGCCGCGTCCACTATTGCAGATCTCCCCAGAGCGAAGCAGAACGTATTGCAGCACAGTAGAGACTATATATTAAACGCATAGCAATGGATACCGACGTAAGTCAAAACCAGCCGAACCTAACCCTAAACAACCTAACTCTCAATCAAACGCAACATAGCACAACCTAACGTACCGAGACCTGTATTGCTGGTCTCCCCAAAGCCAAGCAACACATACTAGAGCGGAGTGGAGAGCAGATACCCAACGAATAGCAGTGTATAGCATAAAAGTCAAAGATTTTCTCCCCTAACCGAAACAAACGTAGCACAATCAAACGT
>NW_016987939.1:0-785 GCF_001483705.2 Eufriesea mexicana | reverse complement strand
ATATTTTGAATAGACCTTTTCTCTGGCAAGCAGATGGCTTTACTTGCCATTGGATTGAAGGCGATAGACGATCTATTCACCAAGCTATAACAGGTTATAGACTTTGAGTAGGCCTATTCTCTGGCAAGTAGGTGGCAGTAACTGCCATTGGATTGAAGGCGTTAGGCAATCTATTCACCATGCTTCAACAGGATATAGATTTTGAATAGATCTATCTTCTGGCAAGTAGATGGCTGTACTTGCCATTAAATTGAATGCGTTAGGCGAGCGAATCGCCAAGCTATGACAGCTTACATATTTTGAATATACTTATTCTCTGGCAAGTAGATGGCTGTACTTGCCATTAAATTGAATGCGTTAGGCGAGCGAATCGCCAAGCTATGACAGCTTACATATTTTGAATATACTTATTCTCTGGCAAGTATATCGCTGTACTTTAAATTGGGCTGAATTGAAGGCGTTGGGCGATCTATTCACCAATCTGCAGCAGACTATTGGTTTTGAGTAGACCTATCCTCTGGCAAGCAGATGGCTGTACTTGCCACTGGATTGAGGGCATCAGGTGACCTATTCACCAAGCTATAACAGCTTATAGACTTTGAATTGACCTATTTTCTGGCAATTCGATGCCTGCACTTGCCATTGGATTGAATGCGTTAAGAGATCTATTCACGAAGATACAACAGATTATAGATCTTGAATAGACAAATTCTCTGGCAGGAAGATGGGTGTACTTGCCATTCGATTGAATGCGTTAGGCGAACTATTCTCCAAGCTATAGCAGG
>NW_016987938.1:0-1071 GCF_001483705.2 Eufriesea mexicana | reverse complement strand
TTCGTTTCGTTAGTTTGGGTTTGGAAGTCTTGGTTAGGATTTCATAAGCGTTTGCGTTATACACTACTATACGTCCGACTTCTACGCTTCACACTGCTCTGCTACCATCCGCTCGACACTAGGGTGGCGCGCAGTTGTGTTCGTGGCATGTTAGGTTGTGTTAGGTCACGTTTGAGCAGGTTAGGTTATGTTAAGTTTGATTAGTGCAGCTTTGGCTCTCGTGCCATACACGGCTATACGGTGGGTTTCTGTGGTTCGGTATGCTCTAATATAACATGTGGAGGGCGGAAGCAGTGGTCGCGACATGTCATGTTGATTTAAGCTACGACTGCTTCTGTTAGGTTAGGTCAGGTTAGGTTATGGCACCTTCGACTTCTGTGCCGTTCACTGCAATGCGGTGGATTTCTGCGCTATACGGTGCACTAGTACATTCTGTTCGACTATGTGGAGGCCAGCAATAGCGGTCGCGATACGTTAGTTTGATATATGCTACGTTTGACTATGTTATGACTGGATATATCAGGACAGTATTGCTTTGACTATTGTGCTATACACTGCAATTCGTTGGGCTTCTGCCTGCTAGTGTGATATAGTTCGTTTCGCCTGGCTCTGGGTAGCGCAGCAATAGTGGTCTCGGCACGTTACGTTGAACTGCGCAACGACTGGTTCTGTTAGATTGGGGCAGGTAAGGTATGGGTATTTTTTTGGTATGCACGGCAACGCGCTGAGTTATTGCGCTCTGCTATGTTCTGGTTTATTCTGCTTGGCTCTGGGAAGGCCTGCGATAGTGTCCTCGGAACGTTAATATGTGTTACGTTTCGATCGGTTATGCTACGTTTGGAATGGTTAGGATGCGATAGCCATGACTATTGAGCTGTACATTGCTATTCGGTGGATTTCTGCTTTCCACAGTGCCCCAGTATATTCCGCTTGGCTCTGGCGAGTCCTGCAATATATGCCTCATAACGTTATGTTGAGTTACACTACCTTCAAACGGGGTAGGTTAGGTCAGGTTAGGATAGAGCACCTTCCTCTTTTGTGAATTGCACTGCAATGAGGTTAATTTCTGCG
>NW_016987937.1:0-1024 GCF_001483705.2 Eufriesea mexicana | reverse complement strand
CCATTCATCCATACATATATCAATACATACATCCATACATACACAAATACATTCGTCCATACAAACACACATACATTCATCCATAAATACATATATACATACACCCTCACATACACCTATACATACAACCATTCATACACCCATACATACATCCATACATAAATACATACAAACATCCATACATACATCCCTACACACATCCATTCATACATACATACATACATCTATACATACATCCATACATACATCTATCCATACATCCATACATCCACACATCCACACACCCATACATCCATAAGTACGTCCAACCATTCATCCACCGATTCATACATCCATCCATCCATACATCCATCCACCGATCCATCCATCCAATTATACATCCATACATTCAACAATACATACATCCAAACATACAATCAAACATTCATTCATACATACTCACATAAATTCATACTTAGATGCATCCACACATACATCCATACGTACATCCATAAAAACAACCATACTTACATCCATGCATACACTCGTACATACATCCATACATACATCCATGAATACATCTGTACATACATCCACACAAACATCCATACATATATACATTATACATACGTACATCCGTCCATTCATACCTCAATCCATCCATACACCCATCCATCCATACAGCCATCCTTCCATACATACATACATCCATACCTCCACCCTTCCATACATCCATACATCCATACATACATGCATGCATACACTCATAAACCCATATATCCATGCATCCATACATCCATACATCCTCCCATGCGTATATATGTCCAACCATACATCCATATATTCATACATCTATGCATCCATAAAGCCATCCGCCATTCCATCCATCCATACATCCACCTTGCCACACATCCATCCATCCATATATCCACCCATCGATACATCCACGGAAACATACATCCATCCGTCAATACAAGCACCAATCCATACATCCATCGATCCATACATCTACCCATCGATACATCCATAAATCCATCCATCCATA
>NW_016987936.1:0-600 GCF_001483705.2 Eufriesea mexicana | reverse complement strand
ATTGGTGTCCGCTTAAATGACCGCAAATTTGAATGTGCACTAACAGAGTCCGCTTGTTATTTTACTTATCCAATATCCACTAGATATCCATGCTCAGATATCCATACTCAAAGATGTCCGCTTAAATGACCACGGGATCGTAACTCTATATGCCCAAGAATATGCATACAAAGGTGTCCGCCTAAATGACCAGAGAACTGTCCGCTTATATGTCCACGAGTGGACATCTGAAGATGTCGGCTTAAGTGCCCATAAAGGTGTCCGCCTAAATGACCACAGAACTGTCCGCTTATATGTCCACAAGTGGACACCTGAAGATAGCTTAAGTGTCCATAAAGGTGTCCGTCTAAATGATCACAGAATTGTCCGCTTATATGTCCACGAGTGAACACCTGAAGATGTCAGCTTAAGTGCCCATAAAGGCGTCCGCCTAAATGACCACAGAGCTGTCCGCTTATATGTCCACGAGTGGACACCCGAAGATGTCAGCTTAAGTGCCCATAAAGGTGTCCGTCTAAATGTCCACAGAACTGTCCCCTTATATGTCCGCGAATGGGTCCTCTTAAATATAACCTCTTAAACGTCCATGAAACTGACCTC
>NW_016987935.1:0-626 GCF_001483705.2 Eufriesea mexicana | reverse complement strand
CGCTGTGTATATCAGATAAATCTGTGCTACCGAAGCCTAACCAAAACCAACAGAACATGACCGAACATGTCACAACTCAAACCAAAGTGCCGAGACCACTATGGCTGCCCTCCCCAGAGCCAAGCAGGGCATACTAGATAAAAGTAGAGCGCAGAATTCCACCAAACAGCGCTAGCACTAAGGTTAAAACAATCCTAACCAAACTTAGCGTAACCCAACATAACCTAACGTAACTGTTTCAACATAACGTGTCGAGACCACCCGTTCTGGTCTTCCTAGAGCCATGCTGAAAATATTAGAGCACCGTGGGGCGCAAAAATCCACCTAATATCAGGCTAAGCATTAAAGTCGAAACTATCATCTCCTATCCTATCCAACCGTTTCTTAACCGAATGCAACCTAAGCCAAACATACGTGCCGCAATCACTATTGCTGTTCTCCCCAGGGCCAAGCAGAACACATTAGTGGAGAGTAGAACGCAGGAGTCCATGGAATCGCTGTGTACATCTGAAAAGTCGCAGCTACCCGAACCTAATCCAAACCAACAGGACATACGCAGACACAGCCTAACCCAACCTATCGTGCAGAGAACGATATTGCTGCCCCCACCAGTGCCAAGCGGAACT
>NW_016987934.1:0-577 GCF_001483705.2 Eufriesea mexicana | reverse complement strand
TGTTTTGATGAGTGTATGGATATATAGGTGGATGGATGGATTCGTGGATGGACGTATGTATGGATGGATGTATGGATCGATGGATGTATGGATGGGTTGGCTTCTGAATGGATGGACGTATGGAACGATAGATGCATGTCTGTATGGGTGTGCGGGCGGACGAATGGATGGGTGGATGAACTGGAGGGCGGGTGAAAGGATGTGGGAAAGAACGGATGTATCGATGGATGCAAGGGCGTATGTATGGATGCATGAGTGGGTGGATGTATGGATGTATGTACGGATGTCTGTGTGGATATATATATGGATGTATGTATGTATGTGTTTATGGATGTATGTGTAGATGTATGGATGTATGTATGTATGCATGTGTGCATGGGTGTATGTATTGATGTATGGATATACGTGTGGATGTATGTATGGATGGATGGATGGGTGGATGGTTGGATAGTTGTATGGATGTATGGATGTATGGATGTATGGATGGATGGTTGTATGGTTGGACGTTTTTATGGATGTATGGGTGCGTGGATGTATGGACGTATGGATGTGTGGGTGGATGAACGGATGGGTGGAT
>NW_016987933.1:0-538 GCF_001483705.2 Eufriesea mexicana | reverse complement strand
CATTGGATTGAAGGCGTTAGGCCATCTATTCACCATGCTATAACAGGTTATATATTTTGAATTCTCCAATTCCCAGGCAAGTAGATGGCATTACTTGGTATTGGATTGAAGGCGTTAGGCGATCTATTCACGAAGCTATAGCAGATTAAAGATTTTGACAAGACTTTTTCCCTGGCAAGTATCTGGCGTTACATGCCATTGGATTGCAGGCGATAGGCGATCTAATCACCAAGCGCGGCAGCTTATAGGTTTTGAATAGACTTATTCTCTGGCAAGTTGATGGCTGTTGGATTGAAGGCGTTAGGCCATCTATTCACCATGCTACAACAGGTTATAGATTTTGAATAGACCTATTCTCTGGCAAGTAGATGGCTGTGCTTGCCATTGGATTGAAGGCGTTAGGCGCCCTATTCGCCAAGCCATAACAGATGATAGATTTTGGATAGACCTATTCTCTGGCAAATAGATGGCTGTCCTTGCCATTGGATTGAAGGCGTTGGGCGATCTAATCTGCAAGCTGTGACAGTTTATAGATTTT
>NW_016987932.1:388-888 GCF_001483705.2 Eufriesea mexicana | reverse complement strand
GAATCTTCCTGGAAAATTCAATTTTATTGACCTTTTCGCCTTATATCGTAGTGAGCTAACTTTCTTGCATAAATAAAGAGGAAAGATACTATTGGCGAGCTGTAGCCATTGCAGTGCTTCAGAATGTGGCTGAAAAACTTAATTATATTGACATTTCCGACTAATGTTGTGGTGAGCTAACTCTTTTGCATATATAAGGAGGAAAGATAATATTGGCGTGCTATAGCCATTGCATTGATATCCAATGTGTTTGGAAAATACAATTTTATTGACATTTTCGACTTATATCGTGGTGACATATCTTCATTGCATAAATAAGGAGCAAAGATCCAATTGGCGTGCTATAGCCACCGCAATGATATAGAATCTGGGTGGAAAATTCAATTTTGTTGACATTTTCGACTAATATCGTGGTGACCAATCTTCCTTGCAATGGAAAGGAGGAAAGATACTTTTGGCGTGCTATATCCATTGCAATGCTTTAGAATGTGGCTGGAAAA
>NW_016987932.1:0-296 GCF_001483705.2 Eufriesea mexicana | reverse complement strand
ATTGCATAGCTGTAGAACCTGGAAGGAAAGTTCAGTTATATTGGCAGTTTCGACGAATATCGTGGTGAGCTCACTTTTTTGCATTATTAAGGATGGTAGATTCTATTGGCGTGCTATAGCCGCCGCAATGCTATAGAATCTGGCTGGAAGGTTTAATTTTAACGGCATTTTCGACTAATATCGTGGAGAGCTAACTTTCTTGCATAAGTATGGAGGAAAGATCCTATTGGCGCGCTATTACCATTGCAACGCAATAGAATCTTCCTGGAAAATTCAATTTTATTGACATTTTCGTC
>NW_016987931.1:0-760 GCF_001483705.2 Eufriesea mexicana | reverse complement strand
TATGGATGTATGGGAGTATGGATGTACGAATTTCTGGATGTACGGGTGTATGGATGTATGTATTGATGTATGTATGTATGTATGTATGGATGAATGGATTGGTGGATGGATTTATGGATGGATAGATGTATGGATGTATGGATGGATACATTTATGGATGTACGAATGTATGTATGTGTGAATGTACGAATGTACGGATGTACCGATGTATGGATGCAAGAATCTCTATACGTATGGATGTATGGATGGCTGGATGTATGAGTGGATGGATGTATGGATGGATGGATGTATGGATGTATGTATGGATGTATGTGTGGATGTATGTCTGGTTGTATGGACGAATGGATGTATGGACTTATGGATGTGTGGATGTATTAATGTATGGATGGATGTATGGATGGATAGATGTATGGATCGATCGATTTTTGGATGGGTACTTGTATGGATGGATGGATGTATGGTTCGATGGCTGTATGGATGGGTGGATGAATGGATGGATGTATGTATGTATCGATGGATGTATGTAACGATGGATGTATGGATGGGTGTTTGTATGGCAGGATGGATGTATGGAAGGCTGGTTGTATGGATGGATGAATGTATGGACTGATGGCCGTATGGACGGATGGATGGATGGATGTGTTGTGGTATGCATGAACATATGTAGGGATGAATGTATGTACGGAGGAATGGTTGCATGGATGGATTGAGGTGTGGATTTATGTATGGATGGATGTATGAATGTATGAATGGATGGATG
>NW_016987930.1:0-605 GCF_001483705.2 Eufriesea mexicana | reverse complement strand
AAATCCTCTGAATAGCGGTGTATAGTACGAAAGTCAAAGGTATCCCCTCCTAACCTAACCAATCGTAACATAAGCACATGGAGCGTAACAGAAGCAGATGTGCCCAGAAAGCTATTGCTGCCCTCACGAGAGTTGAGCAGATTATAGCAGAGCGATGTAGGACGGTGGAATCGCCCGAATAGCAGCGTATAGCAGAAAAGTAAGGGATGTCCTAGCATAACTTCATGACCTTATCATACGTAACCAGTCCGAACCTATCGTACCTAGCCCACAATTGCTGGCCTTCCCATCGAAAAGCAGGGCACATTACAGGTGAGTAGAGCGCAGAGGATCATAGAATGACAGTGTAGCACGAATGTCAAACATATCCAAACCAAACCCAAATAAACCTCTCCTAAGCAAGCGTAACCTAACACAACATAAGGCGCCGCGACCACCACTTCAAGGATTCCCAGATCAACGCAGGGAGTATTGGATCGCAGTAGAGCGCAGAAATCCACCGAATAGTAGTGCATAGCAAAAAAGTCAAAGCCATCCTAACTAAAGTTAACCTAACCTAACTTAACAAAGGGAAACATAACTCAAACAAACGTGCAACGGCCACC
>NW_016987929.1:0-560 GCF_001483705.2 Eufriesea mexicana | reverse complement strand
CCTAGCTTTCTTGCATATGTAAAGAGGAAAGATTCTACTGGCGTGCTGTAGCAATTGCAATGCAATAGATTCTGCCTCGAAAATTCAATTTTATTGACATCTTCGACTGTCGACTAATATCGTGGTGAGGTAGCTTTCTTGCATAAATAAGGAGCAACGATTCTATTGGCGTGCGATAGCCATTGCAGTGCTATAGAAACTGCCTGGGATATTCAATGTCATTGACATTTTCAGCTAATATCGTCGTGAACTAGCTTTCTTGTAAAAACAAGGAGGAAAGATACTATTGCCATGCAATAGCCATTACAATGCTATAGAATCTGACTCGAAAATTCAACTTTATTGACATTTTCGACTAATATCGTGGTGGTGTAACTTTCTTGCATAAATACGGAGGAAAGATTCTATTGGCCAGCTATGGCCATTGAAATTCTACAGTATCTGGATGTAAATTTCAGTTTTATTGACATTTGCGACTAATATCGTGGTGAGCTCAGAGCCTTGCATAAATAACGAGGAAAGATTCTGTTAGCACGCTATACATATTACAATGCTATAGA
>NW_016987928.1:0-528 GCF_001483705.2 Eufriesea mexicana | reverse complement strand
ATATTATCTCTTTGACCCGGGGAAGTCCAGCAACCGTGTCCTCGGCACGTTTGGTTGAGTTAGGTTACGTTTCGTAAGGTGTGGTTTGGATATATTTGGTTACGTTGGCTTTGAACTTTGCTACTTTGTGCTATACACTGCTATTCGGTGGATTCCTGCGCTAAACTGTGTTCTAGTATACTCTGTTTAGCTATGGGGAGGCCAGCAGTATTGGACTCGGCATGTCAGTCTGGCATATGTCGCGTTTCGTTATGTCACGCTTGGTTAGGTTAGGATATGGTTGCATAGACTTTTGTGCTCTACACTGTAATTCGGCGGCTTTCTGAGCTCTATGTTGCTCGTCTGTACGCTGCACGACTGACGGGGAGCCAGCAATTGTGGCCGCTACACGTTAGGTTATGTTAGATTATGTTTGGCTATATTAGGTAACGCTGAGCTAGGTTAAGATAGCTTTAACTTTTGTGATACACAATGCTATTCTATCGACTCCTGCACTGATCTGTGAGCTATCACTCCTTGCTTTTCTCT
>NW_016987927.1:0-424 GCF_001483705.2 Eufriesea mexicana | reverse complement strand
ACATTCAACCATCCATCCACCCATACTGCCATCAATCAACACATCCACACATCCATCCATCCACCTATCCATCCATGCGCCCATCCTTCCATCTATTCATCAGTACGTCCATCCATACATCCATACATCCACCCATGCATATAACATACATACATCCCCACGCACGTCCATATATATATCCATACAGCTGTCCATACGCCCCACCCATACATACATCCATACATGAATCCACACGCTCATCCATACATACATCCATACATACATCCACCCATACATCCATCCTCCCATACATCCAAGCATACATACATCCATACATACATACATCCATACGTCCTTACTTCCATACAACCATCCACCCATACATCCATCCATATATCCAACCACGCACCCTTCCATTCGTACGTTCATCTATCCATTCACCCAT
>NW_016987926.1:0-2318 GCF_001483705.2 Eufriesea mexicana | reverse complement strand
ACAAGATAACTCGTAGTAGGCGACCTGAACAAGTAAACAACCTGCGAGGTATCTCGTAGTTGGTAGTCAACGTGTTAAAGGAGAATATATATATATCGTAATTACTTTACAATTATAAACCCATATTCCCAATATTTACTATATCATATTTGGAAAAATCTCTATTAAATGCCTCCTAAGGAATAGCTTCGCTAAAGTCATAAATTATGCCAGCTATTTGCACGACAGAGAACTTTGTTTTGTGAGCCCGGCTAGACGCTACAAAAGAAATAGTAAACTGTGGTGATATGGTTGCCATAGAATCTGTGGTATGAGAGCGAGGAATGTTTGTGTGGAAGGATGAGTGTGACGAGTGTGTAAGCGAGGTGTGATCTATGATTTGTGTATGTGTGGTAGAAGTAGAGACGAATAGAGACGAAATGACAGTAAGTACGTTAACGGTAATCATAACACGAAGACATCGAGTGTAAGAGGAACATAGAGAGATAGTATATCGCAGCCAGAAGCAATCGCATTTTATGGGATTTAGTTTTCCTTTTCGCCGTTCGGTCGTGTGTGCCGTAGTTGTTTAAATAAAAATTTGTCATTTGGTCCACATACTCACATAAGCGGTACTAAAATACTATTAATTATATAATGTATGTGAGAGGAGTCTTTATTTGGATGGCGTTACCCTGCATCGGGATCTATGTTTGCTTCGAGGAATCATCAAGATTATCAATTTTCGAAGCAGGACTGAGTGACGCAATGGGTCGTTATAGGGTCTATAAGAACCGTTTCTGAAGGGTTCGATTTGACACACTATTTCGATAATCCACCGTCTGCATTACGCATCTCAGAAGACTCAAGCCTCCGCACATTTGTACCGCAAGAGAATAAAATATAATCAAAGTCTAAAGTTGAATCTCTATAAACCCGATTCTTTACCACATATAATACAATAATACAATGAAAGAACCGATTTGTATAATGTAATATTCGTAAGATACTGAAATAGTGCACTAAAGAACTTTTGTATGTTCGCTGTGACTGCATCTGCCACGCTGACTCGCGCGTGAAATTCTTCAGCATTAGTCACCGACTCGACTTTGTTTTTCTTAACTGCTTACTGTGAAACACATATACTCGTACTTTAACTTCAAACGGGACAACGCACATCCGACCATCGCTATGCGAGAGTTAAATAATCGAAAACATATTTAAAAAAAAAAACAATATTCGGCTCTGTACGAAAATAACTTTCTTAAAGGCAGGAATGATCTATAGGCAGGTGCATATGAATCCAAATGACGTAAAAAGAAAAGAATAACGAAATATTAAACTTCTTTCTATTGACAATTTAAAATACCAGATACCGAACATTTAATACCTCTGCCAATTAAAGTACATTCTGTGTAACTTATTCTGTGTAAATAAGAGAAACATATAGCCGAACAATACTCACCTAGTCTCAAACAAATCGAAATACTACAACACAAATACAAACATCCAACTCCACATTCAACTGACGATAAATAAGAATCCTACCGAATCACAGTTACCAGCCGAATGAATCATCAATAAAGACACTGCTAGAGACACACAGCCCTAGCTGATATTAAAACAGTATTGCCATAACCATCCAACAGAGCAGAAGATTTGTCCCACTCTCACCCTCCCTTACTGAAAACCATAAAAAGTGTCACTAATAGCAAGGAAATACAAACAAGACCAACTTCGTCAACATTCGGCCCTTAAAAACCCGAGGAACTCAACGACTGGCTTAATCCAGCCGAATAGATAACAGAAAGTCCTACCACAAAATATATTTAGGGGTCGTATTAGGAGGCGATGGGGGGATGAACTTGAATATATTATAAATTCTTAATATAATGCAATAAGCGCTATTAACAGAATTTTGGAACGCTTGTCCCGATTGACCACGACTTCACTCGACCTTTTACCCTCACGCTCTTATAACTGACTTCTAATTATAAGACTGATTCGTTGGAATCCGGATTTCAATATACAACACGGGTTCTAGCAACAAGGCTACGTTGGAAAAATACAAGTCGGCGGAGAGGAAAAACAAAACAGAAATTGAAACTGAGACTGACTGAACTGACTACTGAACTGAAAACTGTATTGAAACTATGCTGAAACTGTGCTGAAACTGACCTTTCGCAAATTTTGTGGGCGTTTATATAATGTTAGTTTTTGGGGGGGGGGTGAAGATGACCATTGGCCCTTAGTGAAAATAGGAATGAGTCAATTGCTTTTGGACTCTGAAATAGGTCTGCGTTTATCAGCCAGGTCCTTCTAGTGACTAAAGGCCAACG
>NW_016987925.1:330-532 GCF_001483705.2 Eufriesea mexicana | reverse complement strand
TCGATAGCACTGCAATGGCTATAACACGCCAATAGAATCTTTCCTCCATATTTATACAAGAAACCTAGCTCACCACGATATTAGTCGAAAATGTCAATAAAACTGAATATGCCAGGCAGCTTCTATAGCACTGCAATGGCTATAGCGTGCCAATTGAATCTTTCCTACTTATTTATGCAAGGATGTCAGCTCACCACGACAT
>NW_016987925.1:0-280 GCF_001483705.2 Eufriesea mexicana | reverse complement strand
AGAATTGCAATGGCTATAGCTGGCCAATGGAATCTTTCCGCCGTATTTATGCAAGAAAGTTACCTCACCACGATATTAGTCGAAAATGTCAATAAAGTTGCATTTTGGAGGCAGTTTCTACAGCATTGCAGTGGATACAGCACGCCAATAGAATCTTTCATCATTATTAATGCAAGAAAGTTAGCTCACCACGATATTAACGAAAATGTCAATAAAATTGAATATTCCTATCAGCTTCTATAGCACTGCAATGGCTAGAGCGTGCCAATAGAATCTTTCC
>NW_016987924.1:0-352 GCF_001483705.2 Eufriesea mexicana | reverse complement strand
AGCCATTGCAATTCAGTAGAATCTGGCTGGAAAGTTCAATTTTGATGACATTTTCGACTAATACCGTTGCCTGTTAACTTGCTTGCATAAATAAGGAGGAAAGATTCTGTTTGCGTGCTATAGGCGATACAATGCCGTAGAATCTGGAAGGAAAGTTCAATTTTATTGACATTTTCGACTAATATCGTGGTGAGCTAACTTCCTTGCATAAGTATGGAGGAAGGATGCTTTTTGAGTGCTATTGTCGTTGCAATTATATAGATTGTGTCTGGAAGATACAATTTTGTTAACATTTTCGACTTATATCGTGGTGAGCAAACTTCTTTGCGTAAGTAAGCAGGAAAGATCCTCC
>NW_016987923.1:0-507 GCF_001483705.2 Eufriesea mexicana | reverse complement strand
GAACCAATTTTCAAATTTACAATTTGCAAAATTTAAAATCTTCAGCTTTCGATTCTCCAGTAATAGATCATTGAGCACGAATACCAAATAGAACGACCAACGCATATTTCGATAAATGATACGAAGGCTCATAGCTTATTTGAGCATCTCACCAGATCTAGTCTTTAAAAAGGAACCAATTTTCCAATTTACAATTTGCAAAATTAAAAATTTTCAGCCTTCGATTCTCCAGTGAAAGATCATTGAGCACGAATACCAAATAGAACGAGCAATGCATTTTTCGATAAATGATACGAAGGCTCATAGCTCATTGGAGCATCTCACCAGATCTAGATCTCAAAATGAACCAATTTTCCAATTTACAATTTGCAAAATTTAAAATCTTCAGCTTTCGATTCTTCAGTGAAAGATCACTGAGCACGAATACCAAATGACCAACGTATTTTTCGATAAATCATTCGATGGTTCATAGCTCATCAGCTTGGAAAAACCAAGACGTTTCGTAAC
>NW_016987922.1:0-553 GCF_001483705.2 Eufriesea mexicana | reverse complement strand
CAATAGTGGTCTCGGCACGTTAGGTTGTGCTATGTCGCGTTTACCCAGTTTAGGCTTGTTTGGATTAGGTTAGGATAGCTTGACCTTTTCTGCTATACACTGCCATCCTATGGACTTCTGCGCTAAACTCCCCTATAATATGATCTCCTTGGCTATGGGGATCGCAGCAATGGTGGCCTAGGCACGTTAAGTTGTATTAGGTTACGCTTGGCTGTATTACGTTTGGTCATGTTACGCTTGGTTTCGTCACGTTTGGCCTGGTTAGGAGAGGATAGCTTTGACTTTTGTGGTATACACTGCTATTAGACAAATTTCTGCGTTCTACTGTGCTCCAGTATGCTCTGCTCGGATCTGGGGATTTCAGCAATAGGGGTATGTGCATGTTAGGTTGAGTGATGTAACATTCGGTTAGATTAGGTTTGCAAGGGTATGGTTAGGATAGCTTCGGCTTTTGTGCTATACACTGCCATTATGTGGATTTCTGCGCTCTACTCTGCTCCATTATATTCTGCTAGCCTCTGCCGATCCCAGTAATGATGGTCTTGGCACGTTA
>NW_016987921.1:0-312 GCF_001483705.2 Eufriesea mexicana | reverse complement strand
CAAAATATTATTACCAACATATAACTGACGAATAGCAATGCCATTTTTACGCGAAAATAAGATATATCATATACAATGAGAATAAGGGTATAAGTGAAAAAATTCGAAAATTGAGAAATTAATGAAAGTGACATAGTAATAAGTTAGAAAGAATGAAACGATGTAGAAAACTGTAATTATATGTATGAGTCATAACGTCATTTATCGAGCTATAAACGACAGAACTCCAGTCGTATTGCTTCGGACCGACCGAAAAGGACGATCTGAGACGTATCGCTTCCAACCGGCCGAAGGGGACGAACGGCAGTCGTG
>NW_016987920.1:8231-8464 GCF_001483705.2 Eufriesea mexicana | reverse complement strand
GCACGTCAGTCTGAGTTAGGTTGCGTTCGGTTGCGTTACGCTTGGCTATGTTAGGACAGGGTAGCTATACTTTTGTGGTACAAAGCAATTCGGTGGATTTCTGGGCTGCACAATGCTCTACTATACTCTGCTCGAAAATCGGGCAACCAGAAGTAGTGGTCGCCGCACGTTAGTTTGAGATATAGTACGTTCGGTTAGGCTAGGTTACGCTGTGTTATGTTCGGACAACCTTG
>NW_016987920.1:0-1338 GCF_001483705.2 Eufriesea mexicana | reverse complement strand
TTCGGATATGTTTGGTTAGTCTATCTTCGACTCATGTGCTATACACTGCTCTTCGGTCGATAACTGTGCACAGCGGTGCTCAACTATCAACTGCTTGTCTGTGGGGAGACCAGCAATAGCGGTCGTGGAAGGTTTGATTGAAATATGTTATGATTGGTTGGGTTTGGTTAAGCTAAGCTTGGTTTGGATGGCATTGACCTTTGCGCCATTCACTGTTATTCTGTCGATATCTGCGCTCTGCATCCCCTACTAGCATCTGCTTGCCTCTGGGCAGAACAGCAATAGTGGCCTTGTCACATTTGCCGTAGCTACGTTGCGTTTGGTCAGGATAGGTTTGTTTAAGTTTGGTTACTATGGCTTGGACTTCTGTGCTATACGCTTCTATCCTATGGTCTCCTGCGCTCTTCTGTGCTCTATCACGCTCTACTTGTCTCCGTGGACGCCAGGAATAGTGCTGTCGGCCCGTTAGGTTGAATTATGTTACGTTTCGTTAGGTTTGCTTTGGTTAGGTATGATTTGGATATCTTCGACTTTTGTGATTTGCACAGCCATTCGGTGGACCACTGCGCTCCGCTGTGCTCTATTATGTTCTGCTTGCGCCTGGGGAGCGCAGCAACAGTGGTCTTGGCACGTTATGTTGGGTTATGCTATGATTGTTTGTGTTAGATTTGGTCCGGTAAAGTTAGGATATCTTCGACTTTTTCGCTACACACTGAAAGGAGGCGAATTTCTGCGCTCCGCAGTGCACTAGTATGTTCTCCTTTGTTCCGCGGAGGCCAGCAATAGGGGTTTCGGCATGTTAGGTTGAGCTAGGTTACGTTTGGTTATGTAACGTTTCGCTAGGTTAGGATAGACTTCTCCGGCATTTGTGCTCTACACAGCTACTCGGTTGAATACTGCGATCTACTGTGCTCTGCTCCATTCTGCTTTGCTCTGGGAAGGCCAGGTGCAGTGGTAGCGGCACGTCGTGTTGGGATACGCTACTTCTGGTTTGCTCAGGTTAGGTCAGGTTGTGATATCTGCGACATTTGTTCTGTTCACTGCAATGCGATTGCTTTCTGCGCTTTACTGTGTGCTGTAGTATATTCTGCTCTTCCCTGTGGGGGCCAGCAATAGTGGTCCAGTCGAGTAAGATTTTGATATGTTACGCTTGGTTATGTTATGGCTGCATATATTAGGATAGGGTTGCTTTGACTTTTGCGCAATCCACTGATTTTCGGTGGATTTGTGGGATCCAGTGTGCTCTAGTATGTTCTGCTTGTCTCTGGAAGGGCGGCAATAGTGGTCTCGGCAGAATACGTTGAGGTGTGCTACGACTCGTTTGGTTACATTAGGTCA
>NW_016987919.1:0-653 GCF_001483705.2 Eufriesea mexicana | reverse complement strand
TGAATGGCCCTGGGGAGGCCACCAATAGCGGCCAATGCACGTTGTGTTGAGGTAGGCTACGTTTGTTTCTGTTATGTTAGCTTGGGCTAGGTCTCGATAAATACGACTTTTGTACTGCACACTGCGATTCTATGGATTTCTGCGCTCTGCTGTCCTCTTGCAAGTTCCGCTCGACCCTGTGTATCCCAGCAACAGTGGACGGTTTGCGTTAGGTTGAGTTATGTTACGTTTCCTTATGTAAAGGCTGGACATACTACGATAGGGTAGCTTCGACTTCTACGCTGTACACTCCAGTGCGGCGGATTTCTGCGCACTAATGTGCTGCAGTGTTTTCTGCCTGGCTCTGGGAGGCCAGCAATAGTAGTCTCGGCATGCTAGGTTGAGATAGGTTACCTTTGGTTGGTATAGTTTGGGCTATGTTCGGCAAGGGTAGGTTTGACTTTCGTGCTCTACCCTGTTGTTCGGTGGTCTTCTGCGACCGATTGCGTTCTGCTACATTCTGCGTGTCCATGAGGATGCCAGCAATAGCCGCGGCACGTTATGTTGGTTAGGCTACATTTGAATATGTTATGTTATGTTATGTTTGGTCCGTGTGGCTGCTATACACTATTGTACAGCGGGTTCCTGTGATCTGTTGTGCTCTACTAAATTTC
>NW_016987918.1:0-3289 GCF_001483705.2 Eufriesea mexicana | reverse complement strand
TGATCATTTTAGATTTGCTATACCGCTTAAATCATCAGTGAACAGATACTTTCAACGGCAACATTGCTGTGTTGGTTGACGTACCAAGCACTACACTGCCGGTAGTAAATATCTCCAGCCATTGCTGACATATATATTGTTCATTCTGCAGCTTCTGCTGAATTTATGTCACCAGTGAACAGATGAATCAAATGGCTACCGTAAAATTGTGATGGCTGTAACCGGTACCCTTTTGGCAAATGTCAATCCCTTCAGCGACAATTTCTGCCTCCGTTGATCACTCTAAATTCCTGAACGAGTTAGGTGGTCAGCGAACATGTTAATTCAATTGCTCAAAATATGGTGTGGAGGGCTACACTCAGAACTGTATTGTCATATGTCAATGCCACTAGATATATCTGATCTTTCCGTTCATGCTTCTAGAATTGCTATAGACGTTGAGTCATCAGTGAACAGATCAATACAATGGCTACAGTGCTCTGTTGATGCGTGAACTAGGATCCGTAATGTCAACTGTAAATATCACTAGTCGTTACACATGCATTCATTTGTAGTCCAAGAACTATTGTGATATATGTGTCATCATTGAACAGATCGATACAATTCGACAGAGCACTGTAGATATATGTACTAAGAAAGGTATTTACAATTATAAATGTCACTGTCCATAGTCGTACTATACATTGACTATTCTAGACTTCCGTTGGCATTTACATGAACAGTGAACATATTATTCCATCGGCCTCAGTAGAGCGATGATGGCTGTATGCAATACTGTTTCGTCAATTGTTAATTTTCGTCAATTGTTAAGTTAATGTCTTGAGCGATAACTGGTCAGTTCCTTGTCAACCTAGAATTACAATGAACTTCAATCACCAGCGATCAGATTAGTCCAGTTACTACTGTGCTCTACCGCTGGATGTACCAACTATCGTATTGTTCATTGTAAATGTCTTTGACCATAGCTCATGTACACATTGATTGTTCTAGAACCACTGTGGAATTTACATCTTCAGTCAGCAGAATATTCCTACTGCTGTACTACTGTGGCGATCGCTGCACTCTGTACTGTTATGTCAATAGCTAGGTTCTCGAGCTATAATGGATTTGTCCTTTACCATCCCAGAGTTGCTATAGAATGTACATCATCATGCGGAGTTTAATTCAACTGCCGCAGTGCTCGTCGGACAGATGTACTAAGTACCGTTCTGTCAATTGTAAATATCTGTAGCCATGGCCGTACTACATATTGATTATTCTAGAACTGCTGTCAAATTTTAATTCTCAGTGGACAAGTTCGTCCAACGGCTAAGGTGCAGCGATGATGGCTGTACCAAATGATGTTTCGCCAATTGCTAATATCCCGGGCGATCATGTTTGAGTCCCTTGCCATTCCAGAACTCCTATAAGGATATAAATCACCACTGAACGGATTAACTCAACGACTACTGTAATTTATGGGTGGATGTAAATACTATCATGCTGGGAATTGTAAATAATTCTAGACATAGCATATGCATTCATTGATTATTCTGCAACTACTGTGGATTTCAAATCAACGCGGAATAGAATAATACAACGGCAACAGTGCTCTATTTTTGGATACACCAATTACTGTACTGGGAATTGTAAGTATCTCAATGAACCCTAACGTCTGTAGCACAGTGATAATGGCTGTACTCAGTATTTTCATGTCAATTGTAATTATCACGAGGTATAATGTATCTGTATCTTCCATTCTAGATCTGCTGTACAATATAAATCGGCAGTTAGCATGTCCATCTAACAGCAACAGTTCTATGTACATAGAAGTATTAAATATCGTATGTCAATTGTATTCAGCACTAGACATAACCGTATTATACATCGGTTACTCTAGGATTACATTAGAATTTACATCTTCAGTGAACAAAGAAGTGCAACTGCAACGGTACTCTGATGATGGCTGCACTCAGCACTTGGCTGCAGCCAGCACTGTATTGGCAATTGTTAGCATCTCGAGTGAAAATATGTCTCTCGTTTGTCATTCTAGAATTTCCAATGGATTTAAATCATCAGTGAACGGATTAATCAAATGGTTGCGGTGTTCAGTTGGTGGATGTATGAAGTATCATGCTGTCAATTGTCGATATCTCTAGACATGACCGTACTGTACAATAGCAACCGTAGTTCAATGAAGGCTGTACTCATTATCGTTTTGTCGATTGTTAATATCTCGTGGGATAATGGATCTCCATTTTGTAATTGCTTAACAGCTATAGAACATGAATATTCAGTGACCTGACGTCTCAAGCGTCTACAGTGCAGTGTTGATGGCTACACTCAGTACTGTATTGACATACATAAATGTCTCCTGCGACAATTCCTCTATCCTTTGAGCATTCTACAATTGCTGAAAGATTTAGGTGATCATCGAACACATTAACACAATGCCTAAATTTTTGCGTGGATGGCTACATTCAGTACTGCATTGTCAGTTGTCAATTTCGCCACCGATAGATTATCTATCCTTTGCCTACTCCAGAGTTGCTCTAGAGTTTGTTACTGAACACATTAGTCCAACGTCTATTGTGTCCTATTGGTGGACGTACTATGTACCGTACTGTCAATTGTAAGTATTTGTGCCCATAACTAACCCTCACAGTGACCATTCTACTATTGCCGTTGAACGTAAAACCTCTGGGAACATATTAATGCAACGGCTACAGTGCTCTGCTGGTGGATGTAGTAAGTACCGCAATGACATTTGTTAGTATTTGTGTCAACAGTACCCTGATTGTTCTAGATTTCTTGTGAAATTTATGTGCTCAGTTAACGAATTAACGCAACGGCTATAGAACTGTGATGATAGATGTACTCAGTATTGTGTTGTCAATTGTTAGCATCTCTAGGGATAATGTATCTGTCGATTGCCACCCTGGAGTTGCTATAGAATGTAGATCATCCGCGAGCAGGTCAATCCGACATCCACGGTGATCTGGTACTACATGTACTAAGTACCGTACTGTCAATTGCAATTGTCGCAAGCCATAACTACACTACGCTTCCATTATCCTAGAGCAGCTGTGGAACTTAAGTCACCAGTATACCCATTAATCAAGTGGCTACAATACTGGTATGTTGTTGGTCCCTTGCACTGTGTTGTCGATTGTTAACATCTAGAGCGAAAATGTATCTGCTGTTTGTCATTCTAGAGTGGCTACATTATTTTAGTCATCAGTGACCTGAGTAAACGAACGGCGCCTATGCTCTGTTGGTCGACAAACTCAGTACTGTATTGACATAAGTC
>NW_016987917.1:0-301 GCF_001483705.2 Eufriesea mexicana | reverse complement strand
GAAGATAATAGTGCAAAGTAGGGCGCAGAAATTCACCTAACAGCAGACTATTGCACTAAAGTCAAAGCAATCCTCCCCTAACCAAACCAACCGTGACATAACCGAGAGCATCATCACTCAACCGAACGTTCCGCGCCCACTATTGCTGCCCTTCGCAGAGCCAAGCTGAACATATTAGAGCACTGTAGGGCGCTGAAATCCACCGAAAAGCAGTGTAGATCACAAAAGTTAAAGTTATCCTAACCAAGCTTAGCCTAACCCCACCTGACACAAAGTAGCGTCGCTTGATATAACGTGCCGA
>NW_016987916.1:0-891 GCF_001483705.2 Eufriesea mexicana | reverse complement strand
ATGACCAAAGAGAGACCCATTATAGCTCGGGGCAACAGCTGTTGACATAACAGTACTGCGTACGGCAATCATCACAGTGCTGCAGCCGTTAGATTAATCTGTTCACGGATGACTTAAGTTCAACAGATGGTATATAATAATCAATGTGTACATCAGTAATCGACAGTGATACCTCCAGTTCCCAGTACGGCATGTAGTAGGTCAATCAGCGGAGCACTGTAGCCTTTAGAAAAACCTGTACAGTGACGTTTCTGTAGCAATTATAGAATGACAAAGGACAAATCCGTCATAGCTAAAGTTAATTGCAATTGACGCAACTGTACTGAAATCAGCCATCATCACAGTACTTTAGCCGTTGGACTAATTTGTCAACTGATATTTGAATCTAACCGCAACTCCCGAATAATCAATGTATAGTACGGTTACCGCTGGAGAAATTTACAATTGACAGCACGGTACTCAGTACATCCATCAACAGTGCACTGTAAACGTTGGATTCGCAATTTCGACGGCGATTTAGATTTTACAGCAATTCTAGGATGACATAGGCAGATCCGTTGTAGCTAGAGCAATTAACAATTGACGAAAGGGTGCTTAACACAGCCATCATCAGTGTTCTTTGGCCGTTGGACTAATTTCTTCACTGATAATATGAATTGAGCATCAATTCTAGAATAATCAATATATGGTTATGTTACGGCTAGAGATATTTTCAATTGACAGTACTGTACCGAGTACATCCTTCAACAGTGCCCTGGAACCATTGGATTAACCTTTTAAGTGATGACTTAAACTATATAGCAATCCTAGAAAAATAAGAGACATATCAGTCATAGCTCGAGATATTAACAATTGACATAACAGTTCCGAGTACTGCCATCATCACGGTAC
>NW_016987915.1:0-701 GCF_001483705.2 Eufriesea mexicana | reverse complement strand
GCATTGCAGTCCATAGCACAAGAGTGTGGATACCCTAACCCAACCTGACAAAACCAAAACTTAACGAACGTATCATAACTCGGTATAACGTTGCGAGGCCGCTATTGCTGACCTCCATGGCCAAGCAGAGCATATTAGAGCACAGTAGAGCGCAGAAATAAACCGAATATTTGTGTATAGCAGAAAAGTCAAAGCTACCCTCTACTAACATAGCCAAACATATCACAACCGTACGTAATATGACGTTGACTAATGTGCCAAGGCCACTATTGCTGGCATCCAAGCGCCTATCTGAATATGCAGGAGAGCAGCGGAACACAGGGATAAACGTCATTGCTGTGTATAGCACAAAGGTGAACAATATCCTAACCTAACCCGACCAAACCAAAGCTAACCAAATGTACCATAACTCAACATAACGTGACGCGAGCACAATTGCTGACATCTCGAGGGGCAAGCAGAGCATATTAGAGCTCCGTGGAGCGCAGAAATCCACCTAAGAAACGTGCACAGCACAGCAGTCAATGCTATCCTGTCTTAACCGGACCAAACGTAACATAACTCTACCTAGCATGCAGAGACGCCTCCTGCAGGCCTCCCCAGAGCCAAGCAGAATATGCTAGAGCAGAGTAGAGCGAAGGAAAAGCACCGAAAAACTGTGTATAGCACAGATGTAAAAGCTACCCTATCCCAACGTAACC
>NW_016987914.1:0-870 GCF_001483705.2 Eufriesea mexicana | reverse complement strand
GTGTATACTGCAATAGTCGTAGCAAGCGCCTCTTAACCAAACCAATCGTAACGTAACCAAACATAACATGACTCAACCTAACGTGACACGATCATCATTGCCGGCTTCCCCAGAGCCGAAGGGAACAAATTAGAGCAGAGTAGGGAGCAGGAATCCATAGAATAGCACAGTGTGGCACAAAAGTAGAGGCTATCGTAGCTTAACACAATAAATCGTAACCTAGCCAAGAGTAACGTAACTCAACCTAACTTGTCACGACCAGTATGGCTGGCCTCCGCAGTGTCAAGCAGAGTACAATAGGGGAGAACAGAGCGCAGGAAACCACCGTATTGCAGTGTAAAGCACAATTGACAGATCTACCCTTCCCCAACCTAACAAACGTAAGACAGCCGAACGTAACCTTACCCGACCTAACGTGCCGAGGCCACTATTGGCTGGCCTGGACAGAGCAAAGGAGATCACATGAGAGCACAGTAGAGCGCAAAAGTCAACCGTACAGCAGTGTACAGCACAAAAGCCAAAGCTAGCCTTAATAACCTCACCAAACATAACGTAACCAAACGTAACTTGACTCATAGTAACGTCCCGAGACAAGAATTCCTGCCGTATCCAGAGCCAGGCAGAACATAATAGAGGAGAGTAGAGCGCAGTAATACACCGCATTGTAGTGTATAGCACAAAAGTAGAAGATATCTTAATCAAACGTGTCCTAACGTAACATAACCGAACGTAGCCTAACTCAACATAAGGAACGGAGACCACGATTGCTGGCCGCCACAGAGCCAGCCAGAGCATATTAGAGCACACTAGAGAGCAGATATCAACCAAATGGCAGTGAATAGCACAAAAGTCGAAGCCACCCTGTCCTAA
>NW_016987913.1:0-470 GCF_001483705.2 Eufriesea mexicana | reverse complement strand
ATATTTTCATATACTTTTTATACTAATCGCAGGAGTATAGAAAATTTCTCCCAATCATTTGTTATTTAAAACAATTTCGTTATTTAATACAAAGGATTTATCAATATAAAGTTGTTAAAAAATGAACTCAATTGCTTATGAATTTGTAAAAATTTTATAATTGTGATTATGACGCTTTCCCAAACATACTAATATTTAAATGTTATTTAATAACAAGATTTGAAAATCATGCCAAACGTTAAAGTATTATTTAAATATTTTTATTTCTCAGGACATTCTACCATGACATTTTATATGAATCATATAAATCAGTGCAAATACTTTTTTCTAAAATTTCGCGATTTATTAATTAATAATAAATTGTTAATCAATTCAGATCCAAGAAGCATGCAATAAACGTGTTGATTTGATCCTAATAAATTGCTAATATTTACAGTCGTCACTAGTATCTTCTACGAAAGTAGAAGCGT
>NW_016987912.1:0-928 GCF_001483705.2 Eufriesea mexicana | reverse complement strand
AATCTGGCTGGAAAATTCAATTTTATTGACATTTTCGACTAATATCGCTGTGAGCTAACTTTCATGCATAAACAAGGAGGAAAGATTATATTGCCAAGCTGTAACCATTGCAATGCTCTAGAATCCTCCTGGAAAATTCAATTTCATTGACATTTTCGACTAATATTGTGGTGAGCCAACTTCCTTGCATAAGTAAGGAGGATGGATCCTTTTGGCGTACTATAGCCATTGCGATGATTTAGAATCTGTCTGGCAGATTCAATTTAATTTTCATTTTCGATTAATATCGTGGTTAGCTATCTTTCTTGCGTAAATAAGACGGAAAGATTCTATTGGCGTGTTATTGCCATTGCAATGCCAAAGAATCTGGTTGGAAAAATCAATTTTATTGACATTTTCGACTAATAATGTGGTGAGGTAACTTTCTCGCATATATAAGGTGGATTGATTCTTATGGCGTGCTACAGGCATTACAATGCAATAGAATCTTCCTGGAAAATTCAATTTTATTGACATTTTCGACTAATTTCGTGGTGAGATAACTCCCTTGCATAGGTAAGCAGGAAGGATCCGTTTGGAGTTCTACAGCCATTGCAATGCTGCAGAATCTGGCTGGAAAATTCAATTTTATTGACATTTTCGACTAATATTGACATTTTCGACTAGTATCGTGGTGAGACAACTTCCTTCTATAAGAAAGGAGGGAAGATTCTATTGGCGTGCTATTGCCATTGCAATGCTACAGAATCTGGATGGAAAGTTCAATTTTATTGTTCTTTTCTGCTAGTATCGTGGTGAGCTATCTTTCTTGCATAAACAAGGAGGACGGATTATATCGGCAAGCTAAAACCATTGCAATGCCTCTGAATCTGGCTGGAAATTTCAATTTTATTGTCATTTTCGACTAATATCGTGGTGAGCTAGCTTC
>NW_016987911.1:0-2076 GCF_001483705.2 Eufriesea mexicana | reverse complement strand
CTTGGCACTGTGGAGGCCAGAAATAGTGGTCTCGGCTCGTTAGGTTGCGTTATGCTACGTTTGTTTATGTTAGATTCGGTCCGGTTAGATTAAAATATATTTGTCTTTTGCGCAATACCCTCCTTCTCCTTGGTCTTCTGCGCTCTACTGCGCTTTAATATGCTCTGCTTGTCCCTGGGGAGGCCGGCAATAGTGATCTCGGCATGTTTGCTTCGGTGTCTGGGCAGACCAGCAAGTGTGGACGTTTCACGACAGTTTGTGCTAGGTTACGTTCGGTTACGTTGGGTTAGATAGGGATAAGAGACGGTAGCTTTGACTTTTGTGTCGTACGCTGCTACTCGGTGGATCTCTGCGCTCTACGGTGCTCTAATTCACTCTGCATGGCTCTGGGGGCCAGCGTCAGTGGTCTTGGTTCGTTAGGTTTATTTAGTCTTCGTACGGTTAAGTAAGGTTAGGTCAGGTATCGCAAGGGTCTCCTTGGCGTTTTCGCTAGTCGCTGCTATTTGGTGGCGTTCTCCGATCTACTCTGCTATAGTGTGTTCTGCAAGGCTATGGGGAGTCCAGTAATAGTGGTCTCAGGATGTTAGGTTATGTTGGGTTACGTTTGGCTTTATTACGTTTGGATATGTTAGGACAGGGTAGCTCCTACGTTTGCGCTAAACACTGCTATTGGCAGGATTTCTACGTTCTACGTTGCTTTACTACAACCTGCACTACTCCGAGGCCGCCGGCAATAGTGGTCTCGGCAAACTAGGTTCATACATGTTACGTTCGGTTATGTTATGTTAGCTTTGCTTAGGATTGGATAGTATCGACTTTTCTGCTGTACACTGCGATTCCATTGATTTCTGCGCTCTACTCCCCTCTAATATGCTCTGCTTGACTCTGAGGTGGCCAGAAATAGTGGTCTTGACACGATAGCCTGAGTCAGGCTCAGTTGGGTTAGGCTATGCTTGTCTAGGTTATGTTCGCATGGCTACGACTTTCGTGGTATATAATGCTTTTCGGACGATTTCTGCGTTCTACGGTGCTCTGGTATGCTCTGGTTGGCACTGGGGAGGCCAGCAACATTGGACTAGGCACGTTAGTTTGGATTATGTTACGTTTGGTTAGGCATGGTTGGGTTAGGTTTGGTTATGGTACTTTGACTTGTACGCCGTACACTCCTACTCGCCGAACTTCAACGCCCTTCTGCGCTCTAATATGTTCTGCTTGGCACTGTGGGGGCCATCAATAATGGTCACTACACGTTATGTTTAGTTAGTCTTAGTTTGGTTACGTTCATTTCGGACCCGTTAGGTTAGAATATATCTGTCTTGTGCTATACGCTACTATCCGGTGGCTCTCCTCGCTCTACTGTGCTCCATCATATTCTGCTTAGCTCTGGGGTAGTCAGCGATAGCGGTCCAGGCACGTTAGGCTTTGTCAGGTTGCGTTTGGTTGCAATCTGTTTGGATAGGGTAGGACAGGATAGCATTGAATTTGTGCTACACACTGCTATTCGGTGTACTTCTACCCACTGCATTGATCTACTATACTCTGCTCGACACTCCGGAGGCCAGCAATAGTGGCGGCGGCTAGTTAGGTATAGTTTCGTTACGTTTGGCTCTGTTACGATGGGTTAGGTTATGGTTGGGTAACTTAGACCTTTGTGCTATACACTGCTATTCGGTGGACTTCTGCGCTCTTCGTATCTCTACTATTCTCTACTCGACTGTGGGGAAGCCAAAAATGGCTGCCGCGGCACGGTAGGTTTTGTTAGGTTAGGTTAGGCTATGTTAGGTTATGTTCGTTAAGGTTGGCTATGTCTTTTGTGCTATACATTGCTATTTGGTGGCTTTCTGCGCTCTACAGTGCTTTAATATACTCTGCTCGAATCTGGGGAGGTCAGCAATTGTGGTCGTGGCACGAAAGGCTTTGCTAGGCTGCGTTTGGTAGTGTTAAGCTTGGTTAGGTTAGGACAAGGTATCTTTCACTTTTGCGCTATATACTGCTACTCGGTGGATTTCTGCGCTCCACATTGCTCTACTATACTCTCCTCGACTCTCGGGATGCGAGCGACAGTTGTCCTGGCAC
>NW_016987910.1:0-900 GCF_001483705.2 Eufriesea mexicana | reverse complement strand
CTACATTGCTCTACTATACTCTGCTCCACACTCGGCAGGCTGGCAAAAGTGGTCGCGGCACGTTAGGCTGTATAAGGTAATGCTAGGTTAGTCTAAGTTTGGCCAGAAACACTTTGACTTTCGTGCTATAAACAGTTATTCGGTGGATTCCGGCCCTATACTGTGCTCTGCTCCAAACTGCTTGTCCCTGTGGAGGCCAGTAATAGAGCTCGCGCCAAGTCTTGTTAAATTTGCTATGTCAGGTTAGGATAAGTTAGCTTTGGTCAGGTTTGGGTGTCTTCGACTTTTCTGCCGTACACTGCTATTCTATTGATTTCTGGGCTATACTCTCGTCTAATATTTCCTGCTTGGCCCTCGGGTGACCAGCGATAGTGGTGGCGGCACTTTAGGTAGAGTTCTGTTGCGTTTGGCAATGTTACGATTGGATAGGCTAGGAAATTATATCTATGACTTTTGCGTTGTACACTGCTCTTCGGTGGATTTCGGCGCTCTACTGTGCTCTCATAAGCCCTGATACGCTCTTTGGAGGCCAGAAATAGTGGCCGTTGCACGTTGCGTTGAGTTTGGCTAAGTTAGGTTATGTTACGTTGGCTTGGGTTTTGTTTGGATATCTTCGACTTTTCTGCCCTACACTACGATACTATGGATTCGTGCACCCTAGTCTCCTCTAATATGATCTGCATGGCCCTGGGGAGGCCAGCAATAATGTTCGTGGCATGTTTGTTCTCATTGGGTTCCGTTCGCGTTCGTTAGGTTAGGATAAGTTTGGTCAGGATGGCTTTGACGTCTGTGATTTACACTGCTATTCTGTGCATTCCTTCTCTCTACTGGGCCCTGGTATTTTCTGCCTGGCTCAGCGGAAGACAGCTGTAGTGCCCTCGGTACGTTTGCCTGAGTTAC
>NW_016987909.1:0-641 GCF_001483705.2 Eufriesea mexicana | reverse complement strand
CTCCGATGTGCAATAATATGCTAGGTTTGGCAGTGTGGTGGCCAGGAGCAGTGGTCTCTGCACATTCTGTTGAGCTATGCTCCTTTCTTTTGGTTAGATTAGGACCGGTTATGCTAGGATATCTACGTCTTTTGTGCTTTTCACTGCAATGCGGTGGATTCCTGCTCCCTGGTGTGTTCCAGTATATTCTTCTTAGTTTTGGGTAGGTCAGGAATCGTGATCTCTGCTCGTCAGGTTCAGCTATTCTACGTATGGATGTGCTACGTTAAGTGAGGTTAGCATGGAATAGTTTTTAGTTTAGGCTCTTGGTCTATACGCTGCTGTCAGCTGATTTCTGCGCTCTACTGTGCTCTAATGTGCTCTGCTTGGCTCTGTGGTGGCCAGTAATCGTGGTCTTGGCACGTTAGGTTTTGCTAGGTTACGTAACGTTGGGTTAGGTTAGGAAGGTTTTGTTAGGATTTCTTCGACTTGTGTGCTATACGCCGTTATTCCGTGTATTTTCTTCCTCTACATAGCTGTACTATACTCCGCTCTACTCTGGGGTGGACAGGAGCAGTGGTTGCTGCACGACATGTTGAGTTACGCTGCCTTTGGTTATGTTAGACTAGGTCAGGTTGGGTCAGGGCTTCTACGGTTCTTGT
>NW_016987908.1:0-386 GCF_001483705.2 Eufriesea mexicana | reverse complement strand
CTTGTTTGTGTTACAGCTGGGTATTCTTGGAAAGGGATAGCTTTGCCTTCAGCGCTATAGTCTACTATTAGGTGAATTTCCGCTCCCTACTGTGCTTTAATATTTTCAGCTTGGCTCTGGGAAGGCCAGCAATGTGGTCTCGGCACGTTATGCTGAGTCAGGTTACGTTCGGCTAGGTTGGCTTAAGCTATGTTTGGTCGAGATTGCTTTAACTTTTATGCTGTACACTGCTATTCGGCGGATGCCTGCGCTCTACTGTGCTGCAGTATGTCATGCTGGGCTCTGGGAGGGCAGCAACAGCGGTCTCGGCACGTTTAGTTGTTAGGATACATTTGGTTATGCTGTGGTTGGATAGGTTAGGAAATTATTGCTATGACTTTAGGGCT
>NW_016987907.1:0-642 GCF_001483705.2 Eufriesea mexicana | reverse complement strand
TGCGCGTTAGGTTGAGTTATGTTACGTTAGGTTATGTTACGCTTGGTTAGGTTAGGATAGGGTGCCTTTGACTTTTGTGCTATACACTGCTACTCGGTGAATTTCTGAGCTCTACTGTGACCTTTTTACATGTCCTGCTTGCCTCTGGGGAGGCCACAAATGGAGGTCTGGGCTCGTTGGGTTTTGTTGTTCTACGTTCCGTTGGGTTTGGTTATGTCTGGTTAGGCTAGGATACCTATGACTTTTGTGCCTTACAATGCTATTTGACCGCTTTATGCGCTCTACTTGTCTCTACCGTACTCTGCACGACTCTGGGGAGGCTGGCAGTAGTGGCCGTTGCACGGTAGATTGTGTTATGCTACGTTTTGTAATTTTACGATTGCTTAGGTTAGGCGAGCGTTGCTTTGACTTATGAGCCACACATCGCTACTCGTTGGATTCCTACGCTCCCCATTGCTCTACTACATTCTGTTAGGCTCTGTGGATGCCAGTAATAGTGGTCTCGGCTCGTTAGGCTGAGTTAGGCTACGTTCGATTAGGTTACGTTTGTTCTGGTTAGGTTTGTATATCTTTGACTTTCGTGGTATAAGCTGATGTTCGGTGGATGTCTGCTCCCCACTGTGCTCAAGTATGTTATGCTTG
>NW_016987906.1:0-594 GCF_001483705.2 Eufriesea mexicana | reverse complement strand
AACCTAACTCAACCCAACGCGCAGAGACCACTATTTCTGTCCCCACAGAAACAAGCAGAATATGCTGAAGCGCAGTACAGAGCAGGAATCCACCGCATTGCAGTGCGTAGCACAAACGTGAGAGCACCCTAATCTAACCTGGCCTAACCTAACCCACTCAAGCGTAGTGTAGCTTAACATTGCGCGACGTGGCCACTGTTGCTGGCCTCCACAGAGAGGAGATGCACAGCAGGGCGCAGAAATCTCGCGCATTGCAGTCAACAGCAGAAAAGCCGTAGATGTCGTAAACTAACCTGACCTATCCTAAGCTAAGTAAACGTAGCATATAACAACGTAACGTGCCGCAACATCTATTCCCGGCCACACCTTAGTCGAGCAGAAAATATTAGAGGACAGTAGAGCGCCGAAATCCAAGTAATCGCAGTGCACAGCACAATGTTAGCAACTGTCCGAACCTAACCCATGTTAACATAACCTAACCAACCGAAGCCTAACTACGCACGAGTGCCACGACCACTATTGCTGGCTTCCCCTGAGCCAAGAAAAATATAGTAGAGTACAGTAGATCGCTGAAATCTTCCGAACAGAAGTGTA
>NW_016987905.1:0-2083 GCF_001483705.2 Eufriesea mexicana | reverse complement strand
GTCTAGAAAGTTCAATTTTATTGACATTTTCGAATAATATCGTGGTGAGTTAACTTCCCCGCAAAGCTAAATATGAACGATTCTTTTGGCGTGCTATAGGCACTGCATGCTATAGAAACCTCCTGGAAAATAAAATTTTATTGACACCTTCGACTGATATTGTGGTGAGCTATCTTTCTTACATAAATAAGGTGGACAGATACTATTGGCGTGCTATAGGCTTTGCAATGGTATAGAATGTGGTTGGAAAGTTAAAATTTAGTTACATTTTCGACTAATATCGTGGTGAGCGAAGTTTCTTGCATAAATAAGGAGGAAAGATTAAACTCGCGAGCTATAGCCGTCACAATGCTGTAGAATCTGGCTGGAGAGTTCAATTTTATTGACATTTTCGACCAATATCGTGGTGAGTTAACTTGCTTGCACAAATAAGTAGGAGAGATTCTATTGGCGAGCTGTAGCCATTGCAATGCTTTAGAATGTGGCTGATAAACTCAATTTTATAGACATTTCCGTCTAATATTGTGGTGAGCTAACTCTTTGCATAAATAAGGAGGAAAGATGCTATTGGCGTGCTATAGCCATTGCATTGATAAAGAACCTGCTTGGAAAATTCAAATTTATTGATATTTTCTACTAACATCGTGGTGAGCTAACTTTCATGCATAAATAAGGAGGAATGATTCCATTCACTTGCTGTAGCCGTCGCAATGCTATAGAGGCTAGCTGGAAAGTTCAATTTTATTGGCATTATCGACTAAATCGTGGTGGGCCAACTTTCTTGCATAAATAAGGATGAAAGATACTATTGGCATGCTATAGCCGTCGCAATGCTATAGAATCTGGCTGGAAAGTTCAATTTTAGTGACATTTTCGCCTAATATCGTGGTGAATAAACTTGCTTGCATAAATAAGGAGGAAAGATGCTTTTTGAGTGCTATAGCCACTGCAATGGTATAGAATGTGTCTGGAAAATACAATTATGGTGATATTTTCGACTATTATCGTGGTGAGCAAACTTCCTTGCGTAAGCAAGGAGGAAAGTTCCTCTTGTCGCGCTATACCCATTGCTATGCTGTAGAATCTGTCTAGAAAGTTCAATTGTATTGACATTTTCGAATAATATCGTGGTGAGTTAACTTTCTCGCAAAGCTAAATGTGAACGATTCTTTTGGCGTGCTATTGGCACTGCATGCTATAGAAACCTCCTGGAAAATACAATTTTATTGACACCTTCAACTGATATTGTGGTGAGCTGTCTTTCTTACATAAATAAGGTGGACAGATACTATTGGTGTGCTATAGGCATTGCAATGGTATAGAGTGTGGTTGGAAAATTAAAATTTAGTTACATTTTCGACTAATATCGTGGTGAGCTCAGTTTCTTGCATAAATAAGGAGGAAAGATTAAACTCGCGTGCTATAGCCGCCACAATGCTGTAGAATCTGGCTGGAAAGTTCAATTTTATTGTCATTTTCGACTGATTTTGTGGTGAGCTAACTTTATTGCATAAATAAGGAGGAAATATTCTGTTGGCGTGTTATAGGCATTACAATTCTGTAGAATCTGGAAGGAAATTTCAATTTTATTGTTATTTTCGACTAATATTCTTGTGATCTAACTTCGATGCATAAGTAAGGAGGAAAGATGCTTTTTGAGTGCTATAGCCATTGCAATGATATAGAATGTGGCTGGAAAATACAATTATGTTGACATTTCCGAGTAATAACGTGGTGAGCTAACTTTATTGCTAAAATCAGGAGGAAAGATGCTTTTTTAGTGCTATAGCCATTGCAATGATATAGTTTGTGGTTGGAAAATACAATTTTGTTGACATTTTCGACTAATAGCGTGGTGAGCTTGCTTCCTTGCGCAAGTAAGGGGGAAAGGTACTATTGGCATGCTATAGCCATTGCATTGATATAGAATGTGTTTGGAAAATTCAAATTTATTGACATTTTCGACTCACATCGTGGTGAGCTAACTTTCTTGCATATATAAGTAGAGAAGATGCAATTGACGTGCTATAGCCGTCGCAGTGCTATAGAAACTGGCTGGAAAGTACAATTTTATTGACATTTT
>NW_016987904.1:0-1369 GCF_001483705.2 Eufriesea mexicana | reverse complement strand
CAGTGCATAGCACAATAGACGTAGCCAACCTATACTAACCTGACCACACTTATCACAACCGAAAGTAGCATAACTCAACCCAGCGTGCTGACAGCACAACTGCTGGCCTCCCCATACAGAAGCAAAATATACTATAGCAGAGCAGGGCGCAGAAATCCACCGTGTAGCATTGGGTAGCTCAAACGTCAAAGACACCCTAACCAAATTTAGCCTGACGTATCTAAGCCAAACGTAATCTAACACAACAAAACGCGCAAAGCCCACTGCTGTTCTCCTTCGCAGAGACAAGAGGAGCATATTAGATGCGAGCGGATCGCAGAAGTCCTTAGGCTAGCTGTGTACAGCGGAAGAGCCGAAAATATCGACACACACCTGAATTAACCTAACTCATTCGAACGCAACCTATCTCGAACCAACATGCCGAGACCATGGTAGCTGGCCTCCGCGTGTGAAGCAGAATAAGCTAGAGCAATGTAGAGCGCAGTAATGCACCGAAGAGCAGCGTATAGCACAGAAGCCAAAGATAACCATGGTGAACTTATCATAACCTAACTTAACCAAGCGTAGCATAACTATGCCTAAAGTGACGCGACCATTATTCCTGGTGCCCCCAGAGCCAAGCAGATTATACTAGAGGAACGCAGAGCGCATGAATCGAACGAATATCTGTATATAGCACAAAAGTCAAAGCTACGCTAACCAAGCATACCCTAGCCTAACCTAGCCAAACGTAACGTATCACAACCCATCGTGCCGCGACCACCATTGCTGGTGTCCCCGCAGACATGCAGAATATGATATAGCACAGTGGAGCGCTGGAATCCATAGAATCGCAGTGTAGAGCACAAAGGTCATGGATATCCTAACCTAACCTATCCTAACCTTACAGAGCCGAACGTAACATGACTCAACATGACGTGACGCGA
The DNA here is from genome assembly GCF_001483705.2 of Eufriesea mexicana. Taxonomy (NCBI): domain Eukaryota; kingdom Metazoa; phylum Arthropoda; class Insecta; order Hymenoptera; family Apidae; genus Eufriesea; species Eufriesea mexicana. The sequence goes on along the minus strand of NW_016987904.1, from coordinate 443 downwards.
CCTCTGTTGATGGCGTCCTAAGAGACATGCAGAATATGGAAGAGCACTGTAGAGCGCAGGAATCCATACAACAGCAGTCTGTATCACAAAAGTCAAAACAACCAAAACATTACCCGGTCAAACCTAACTTATCGCATACTTATCGCAACGTAACATAACTAAAACTAATCTGCCTCGACCACTATTACTCGCCCCCGAGAGCCAGCGGAACATATTAGCAGAGATCGGAACTCAGACGTCCCTATACTAGCAGAGTATAGCAGAAAAGCCGAAAACATCCGCACACCCTAGAATTAACCTAACCTAACCGAACGCAACCTAACTCCACGCATCGTGACCAGACTACTGTTGCTGGCCTCCCCGTGCGAAGAAGCATATGGTACAGCAGTGTAGAGCGCAGATATCGGGCGGCTTGCAGCGTATAGCACAAATGCCAGCGCCAT
>NW_016987903.1:0-625 GCF_001483705.2 Eufriesea mexicana | reverse complement strand
AACGCCACCGCGAAGGGCCCGCCGACCGGCGGAGCACCGGGCCCGCAGCCAGCCCAAAAGAAGGGGGCCAGGAGGAGGCCATGGACACGGTCTAACTTTCACACCGTGCATGGAGCTCCAGGCCAACCTGAACCAATCGCGGGCGTCGCAGGACCGGCTCCTGCAGATGCTCGTTGAGCTGGGTGTCCGGCTGGCTGTTACCGCAGAGCCGTGCCGTATCCTCGATCCAGACGGGTGGTTCGGGGATCGGGACGGCTCCGTGGCGATAATCGCCAGGGGACTACTGCGGACACCCGCACCAACGCTGCTTCACAACGGTGAGGTGTTCGTGGCGGTCTCCTGGAACGACGTAATCGTGGTGGGGTGCTATATCTCCGCCAACCGCGGCCTCTCATCGAGCGAGATGTACCTGGACGAGCTCGGAGGTTTCCTTAGAGGACAGATGGCTCGTCCGGTTCTTGTCCTGGGTGACTTCAACGCCCACTCCGTGGCGTGGGGTTCCCCGCGAACAGACGCTTGGGGCGAAGTCCTGCAAGGTTGGGCCGCGGGGTTGGATCTCCGTTTGCTCAATCGGGGTTCCGTAAGCACGTGCGTCCGGTGGAACGGCACGTGCATCGTGTACTTG
>NW_016987902.1:0-541 GCF_001483705.2 Eufriesea mexicana | reverse complement strand
GAACTTTACAGCCAGATTCTATTGCATTGCAATAGCTATAGCGCTCCAGAAGGATCTTTCCCCATTACTTAAGGAAATAAGTAAGCTCACCGCGATATTAGACGAAAATGACAATAAAATTGGTGAACTTTCCTGCCAGATTCTGAGGCATTGCAATGGTTATAGCTTCCCGATATAATCCGTCCTCCTTGTTTATGCAAGAAAGTTAGCTCACCACGATACTAGCAGAAAAGAACAATAAAATTGAACTTTCCATCCAGATTCTGTTGCACTGCAATGGCAATAGCACGCCAGGAGAATCTTTCCTCCTTATTTATGCAAGATAGTTAGCTCTCCACGATATGTGTCAAAAATGTCAATAAAATTGTGTTTTCCAGCTAGATTCTACTGCATTGCAATGGCTATAACAATCCAGAAGAATCTTTCCGCCTTATTTATGCGAGAAAGCAAACTCACCACGATATTAGCAGAACATGTCAATAAAACTAAACTTTCCAGCCAGATTCTATAGTATTGAAATGGCTATAGCACGCCCATAGAT
>NW_016987901.1:0-515 GCF_001483705.2 Eufriesea mexicana | reverse complement strand
TCCGCCGAATAGCAGCGCTTAGCACAAAAGTCATTTCTTTTCTGTCCTCACGTAACCAAATGTGACGTAACTATACGTAACCAAACTCAATCTAACGAGACGCGACCATTATCGCTGGCCTCCCTATGGACAGGCAGATGAAATTAGGGCACAGTAGAGCGCAGAAATCCGCCGCATTGAGGTGTAAAGCACAGAAACCAAAGCCATCCTGACCAAACCTAAACAAACCTATCCTAACCAAACGTAACACACCTTAACATATCGTGCTGCGAACACAATTGCTGGCGTGCACAGAGACAAGAAGATTGTGATAAAGCAGAGTAGAGCGCAGAAGTCCACCAAGTAACAGCGTATAGCACAAGGGTCAAAGCTATTCTCTCCTAACTCAACGAATCGACACATACACAGAGGCAACATAACTCAATCTAACATGCAGCGACCACTACTGCTGTCCTCCCCAGAGTCGAGCAGAGTATAGTTGAGCACAGTAGAGCGCAGAAATTCACCAAATATCC
>NW_016987900.1:0-854 GCF_001483705.2 Eufriesea mexicana | reverse complement strand
CTTAACCTAACCAAACGAAACATTACCTAACCTAACCTAACAAAGCCTAACGTGCAGCGACAACATTTGCTGGACTCCCCAGATTCGAGCAGGGTATAGGAGAGCCCAGTCGTGCGCAGAAAACCACCGAATAGCAGTCTATGCCAAGAAAGTCAAGGCTATCCGATCCTGTCCCAAACAAGCATAACCTAAGGGAACGCAACCTGACTCAACCTATCGTGCCGAGACCACTGTTACCGGCCGCCCCAGAGGCAGGCCGAGCATATCAGCGGTCAACATGTCCCAGACATAAACCGAATAGCATTACATGGCACAAGAGTCGAAACTACACTCTCTTACCCTAACCGAACTCAACATAACCGAAAGATGCCTAATTGAAACTATCGTGCCTAGACCAGTATCGTGCCTAGACCAGTATTGCTTGCCTCCACATCGTCAAGCAGGACATATTAGAGGAGAGTACAGCTCAGAAGTCCAGAGAATGGAATTATATGCAGAGAAGTGAATGCTACCCTTACCTGACCCAAACCAACTTAACATAACCAAACGTAACTTGGCTTTAAGTATCGTGCCGAGTCCACCATTGCTGCCATCCGCAGAGCCAATCAGAATATATTAGAGCGCAGAGGAGCGCTCGAATCCGCCGAATTGTAGTGTACAGCACTAAAGTCAAAGCTACCATGTCCTAACCTATCCAAACCTAATATAATCGGAAGCAACATATCAGGACCTAACGTTGCTGGCCTTCCCAGAGTCGACTGGATCATAGTAGGTATCCATAGAACGTAGAGATTCACCGAACAGCAGTACAGACCACGAAAGTCATAGCTATCCTTGCCTAATCCAAGCTCACA
>NW_016987899.1:0-640 GCF_001483705.2 Eufriesea mexicana | reverse complement strand
GTTTAGTAATTCTACGTTTGGTTACGTTAGGTAGTGTACGGTTAGGGTAGAACTTCTTTGGCGCCTGTGCTATGCATTGCCATTTGGTGGCTTCCAGCTGTCTACTTGGCTCAACTCTTATCTTCTCGACCCTGTGGATGTCTGGAATATCATGTCGTGGCAGGAGACGTTCTGTTATGCTGCGTTTGATAATCTACGTTCGGTTAGGTTAGGAAAGGATATCCTCGACATTTGTGCTACACACTTCAATTCGGTGGATTTCAGCGCTCTTCGTTGCTCTTGTATATTCTGGATGACTCGGCGAATGTGAGCAATAATGGTCTAGGCACGTTGGGTTCAGTCAAATTACGTTTGGTTATGTTATGCTTGGTTGGGTTAGGCAAGGATAACTTTGACTTTTGCGCTGTAAGCTGCTATTCGGGGGATTTCTCTTCTCTACTGTGGTCTAGTATACTCTTCTTTGAGATGGCGAGGCCAGAATTAGTGGCGGCGGCGCGTTAGGCTCTGTTGGGTTACGTTTGATTGGGTTATGTGTGTTTTGGTTAGGTTTGGATAGCTTTCACTTTTTTGGCATAGGTTGTAAGCCGGTGGACTTCTCAGCTCCACACTGATCTATTATACTCTGCTTGATTTTGGGGCG
>NW_016987898.1:0-711 GCF_001483705.2 Eufriesea mexicana | reverse complement strand
GCTCTACTGTGCTCTAGCACATTCTGTCCGGCTCTGCGGGTACCAGCAATAGTGGTCTCGGCATGTTAGGTTGAGCTACGTTACGTTTGGCTATGTTACGTTTGGTTAGGTTAGGAGGGGATGGCTTTGTCTATGGAGCTGTATTCTGGTATTAGGTGGATTTCTGGTCCCTACAGTGCTTTAATATTTTCAGCTTGCCTGTGGAAAGACCCGCAATTTGCATGTAATACTGTGCCAGGTTACGAACTGTTAGGTTGGTTTAGGCTAAGTTTGGCCAGGATATCTTTAGCTTTTGCGCGGTACACTGCTGTTCGGAGGATTTCTGAGCTCCACTGCGCTCTATTGTGTCCTGTTTTGCTCTGGGGAGGCCAGAAATGGTGGTCGCGGCAGGTTAGGTTCAGCCAGCCTATGTTTGATTACGTTCTGTTGGTTTTGGTTAGGCTTGGGTAGCTTCGACTTTTCTGATATGCACTGCGATTATATGGATTTCTGCATTCTACTCTCTACTAACGTGCTCCGCTTGACTCTGTGAAGACCAGCAATTGCAGTTGTGGCACGCTGGGTTTAGTTGCGTTATGTTTGGTTACGTTACGATTGGTTGTGTTAGGAGAGGATGACTTTTACCTTAGTGCCACACTCTGATATTATGTAAATTTCTGCTCCCTACAGTGCTTTATTATTTCCAGCTTGGCTCTGGGAAGGCCAACAATA
>NW_016987897.1:0-533 GCF_001483705.2 Eufriesea mexicana | reverse complement strand
AATCCTACCTGACACTGTCTAACCTACCCAATCTTAGCACAACTCAACACAACGTGCCCAGGCCACTATTTCTGCGCTCCCGAGAGGCAAGCAAAGTATAGTAGCGCACTGTCGAGCACAGAAATTCAACGAAAAGAGTGTATAGCACGAATTGCACGAATGACGAAGCTACCCTTACCGAACTTAACCTAACCTGAACTATCCATACGTAACATAACTCAACTTAACGTGCTGAGACCAGCATTGCTGGCGTTCCCACGGTTAACCAGTATGAAGAATGTCACAGTAGAGCGCAGGAATCCTACGAATATCAGTGTATTGCACGAATTGTCTACATGTACCTGACCGAGCGTGACATAGCGTAACCTATCCAAAAGTAACCTAGCCCAACCTATGGTGCCGAGACTACAATTGCTGGCTTCGACGGATCCATGCACAATATACCAGAGCACAGCAGAGCGCAGAAATCCACCGCATTGCTGTGTACATCGCAAAAGTCAAACACATCCTGGCCTAACTTGACCTAACATACC
>NW_016987896.1:0-335 GCF_001483705.2 Eufriesea mexicana | reverse complement strand
TAGTAGAGCAACGTAGAGGGCAGGAATCCACCGAATAGCCGTGTACAGCACAAAAGTCTAAGCAACCGTATCCTAACCTAGCCAAGCGTAACGTAACCAAACGTTATGTCTCTCAACCTAGCACGCCGATAACACCATTGCAGGCCCCCACAGGGCCAAGCAGAACATACTACGGTACAGTAGAGCGATGAAATTCACCGAGGAACTGTTTATACCACGAAGGCCGTTGCTGTCCAAACCTAACCCAAACTAACATACCCTAACCAAACGTAGCATAACACAGGCCGACGCGCCGAGGCAACTATTACCAGCCTGCCTGGATTCGATCAGAGTAT
>NW_016987895.1:0-963 GCF_001483705.2 Eufriesea mexicana | reverse complement strand
TCTATTGCAGTGCAGTGGATATAGCAGACCAATAGAATCTTACCTCGATGTTTCCACAGAAAAAACTGCTCTACTCAATACTGGTTGAAAATGTCTATATAATTGAACTCTTCACGCAGATTCCGTTGCAAAGCAATGGCTATTGCAAACCAATATAATCTTTCCACATTATTTACGCAGAATGGTTTGCTCACCCCAATATTAGGCGAAAATGTCAATAAAATTGAACAGTTCAGTCAGATTCTATTGCAATGCAATGGCTATAACAAACCAATCGGATGTTTCCTCCTTATTTATGTAGAATATCTTGCTCACCACGATATTAGTCGAAAATGTCAATAAATTTGAACTTTTCAGTGGTATTCTATTGCAATGCAGTGGCTATAGAAAACCAATAGAATCTTACCTCGATGTTTACGCAGAAAAGACTGCTCTACTCAATATTGGTCGAAAATGTCAATATAATTGAACTCTTCAGTCAGATTCTGTTGCAATGCGATTGCTATAGAAAACCAATAGGATCTTTCCTTCTGATTTATGCAGAAAAGTTTGCTCACCACGATATTTGTCGAATATGTCACTTAAGTTGAACTTTTCAGTCATATTCTAGTGCAATGCAGTGGCTATAGCAAGCCAATAGAATCATACTTCGTTGTTTACGCAGAAATGACTGCTCACCTCAATATTCGTCGAAAATGTCAAGGAATTGAACTTTTCAGTCAGGCTGATACCGTTTCCATGCAATTGCTATAGCATACCAATGGGATCTTTCCACATTATTAAGGTAGAAACGATTGCTCAACGCAGTATTTGTCGAAAATGCCAATGGAATTGAACTTTTCAGCCAGATTCTGTTGCAATGAAATGGATATAGCAAACCAATGAAACATTTCCTGCTTATTTGCGCTGAAAAATTTGCTCAACAAGATATTAGTCGAAAATGTCAATAAAATTGAACTTTTC
>NW_016987894.1:536-745 GCF_001483705.2 Eufriesea mexicana | reverse complement strand
CTTTCCTCCTTGATTATGCAACAAAGTTAGGTCACCACGATATTATTCGAAAATGACAATTAATTTGCACATTCCAGCCAGATTCTATAGCATTGCAAGTGTTATAACTTTCCAATATAATCTATCCTCCTTGTTTATGCAAGAGAGTTAGCTCAACACGATATTAGTCGGAAATGGCAATAAAATTGAATTTTCCAGCAAGACTCTAT
>NW_016987894.1:0-495 GCF_001483705.2 Eufriesea mexicana | reverse complement strand
CCTCCTTGTTTATGCAACAAAGTTAGGTCACCACGATATTATTCGAAAATGACAATAAAATTGCACTTTCCAGCCAGATTCTATAGCATTGCAATGGCAATAGCACGCCAATAGAATCTTTCCTCATTATTTATGCAAGAAAGTCAACTCACCATGTTTTTAGTTGAAAATGTCGATAAAATCTAAACTGCCAGGCACATTCTATATCATTGCGATGGTTATAGCACGCCAAAAGGATCCTTCCTCCTTACTTATGCAAGGAGGTAAGCTCGCCACGATATTAGTCGATAATGACAATGAAATTGCACTTTCCAGACAGATTCTATAGCTTTGCAATGGTTATATCTTGCCAAGATAATCTTACTTCCTTGTTTATGCAAGAAAGTTTGCTCACCACGATATTAGCGGAAAATGTCAAAAAAATTGAATTTTCCACATTCAACATCATTGCAATGTCTATAGCAGGCCAATAGAATGTTACATCTTATTTATGCA
>NW_016987893.1:0-576 GCF_001483705.2 Eufriesea mexicana | reverse complement strand
CAAGTCAAAAGCAGAAGTTACCCCAACCTAATATATGCAATCTCAACATAATGAAACGTTACAAAACTAAACCTAACGTACGTTGGCCGCTATTGCTGGCCTGCACGGAGTCGAGCAGAACATAATAGAGGGAGTGGGGCGCAGAAATCCATTTTTTTTATATGGCACAAAAGTCAATGCTATCTAGACCGAAGCCAAGATATCGTAACCTAACCAATCGAAGCATAGCACAAAGTAACGTACCGCGACCGCGCGTTTCGGCCTCCCCTGAGCCAAGCAGAGTAAAGTAGATCACACTAGGTCACAGAAATCCACCGAATATCAGTGTATAGCGCGAAAGTCAAAGCTACCCTAACCAAACATAACCTAACCTAGCCTATACAAACGTAACCTAACGCAACCTAACGTGCCACGAACACTATTGCTCGCCTCCCCTGATTCGAGTAGAGAATAGTAGAGCAACGTAGGACGCAGAAATCCGCCGTATACAGCGTACAGCGCGAACGTCAAAGGAACCCAAACCCAGCCTTCCTAACCTTACCAAACGAATCGAAACCCAACTCCACGTAATGTGCC
>NW_016987892.1:0-658 GCF_001483705.2 Eufriesea mexicana | reverse complement strand
AGGATAGGATAGCTTTGACTTTTGTGCTGTACACTGCTATTAGGTGGATTTTTACGATCTACTCTCCTCTAACAAGCTATGCTTGGCACCATGTAGGCCGGCAGTAGATGTCTCGGCACGATAAGTTTATCCGTCCTACGTTTGGCTTGGTTAGTTTGGGTCAGGTTAGGTTACGTTTTCTCCGACTTTTGTGCCATACACTTCAATTTGGTGGCTTTCTGCGCTGTACTGTGCTCCAGTATATTCAGCTTGGCGCTGGGGAGGCCAGTAATAGTGGCCTCGTCCGTTAGGTAGAGTAAGGTTACGTTTGGCTGCGTTATGTTTATTTGAGTCAGGTTTGGATGGATTAGACTTTCGTGGTATACGCTGCTATTCGGTGGATTTCTACTGTCAGCAGTGCTGTAGTATGTTCTGCTTCGCACTGGGGAAGCCAGTAAATGTGGTCTAGACAAGATGCTTTGAAATCGGGTAAGCATTGTTAGGTTGTGCTAGCTCTGGTTCGGTCCGTATAGCTTCGACTTTTCTGCTAGACCGTGCGAACCTATGGATTTCTGCGCTCTACTCTGCTGTGCTATTCTCTGCGTGGCTATGTGTTTGCCAGCAATACTGGTCGCGGCTCGTTATGTTTTGTTACTCTGCGTTTGGTTAGGCTAGCTTC
>NW_016987891.1:0-1342 GCF_001483705.2 Eufriesea mexicana | reverse complement strand
ACAGGTCGTGCTGCGCAGTTTACTTTTTTGCTTTCTATTTCCAAAATTAGGCTTTAGACTCCGGTTTTTTTTATTTATCCGCGTAGAGTGATCTCTTCGTTAATGGGATTGGATATTTTTTTTGCGTTTCGGGCGTGCGTTTTCGTAAAATAGTGACGAAAGTGTAAGTGGGTGACAGGTCGTGCTGCGCAATTCATCCTTTTCACTTGGATTTTTGAAATTTCGTTTGTGGATTACAATTTTTCCGTTTATTTCGATAGAATGGACAGTACCAAAATCCATGGACGGCAGTGTATGTGTTGATAGGTCGGTCTACGTAGTGGACTCTTTTCGCTTAGATTTTGGTAATTTCGCATGGTGATTTGGAAGTTTTTGTTTTAACTCCACAGAATAGACTGCCCTTTAAGGAATAATAATAACATAATGTTCCCATTTTTGTCTGCTTATTCTATCGATATTTTGGATAGTTTGTTTGTGTAATATAGTGATGTCAGGGCGAAACGGCCGATCAGTTTTCCGGACTTCGCCGATTCCGTTAATTATTACTTTTCCGTTAATAATCGTCAATAATTTATTAATTGTTATCCTTTTATTATATATTTACATTTCGAATAATTTCTTACCAACAGTTTGAATTTTTTATTAATACTATATTTGATAATTTATACATTTTTCATAATCAGTAACTGCATTTGCTCTTCCTTAGTATAAATATCAATGATACGTACATGTATGTACATAATATTTTTATTTTCTCTGTATTTTTGTCTAAAACGAAATATTACACGAATATGTGCTACACGTATGTATTTATCGTCCAGTCAACGTTGAACATCGGTCTAATATTTTTTCCGATTAGTTTCTTCTTCAGTGAAACCTGCATAACATACTGCAAATATACCAAATTTGTGTAACTTTTTATGTAATACTCCATTTTACCAAAAAATCCTGCATTTTTCGAGAAACTCGTAATTTTTAAAAACTTAGTGTTATAAAGCAATTTCTCTTACGGATTCGTTTTTAGAAAAATAAACTCTACTAGAATCACCTAATGAATATCACAAATCAGTGGAAAAGTGAAAATTCCTTGGACAGTGTTATACTATTACAATACAATGGAACGGTCGGACAGCATCCTCGTCTATAGAAAGAAAATACGGATAAATAGTAATGGACGGCACGCAATGGCAGTAAGAATGCGTAATTGTACTATTAAGTTCTTCCGACTTGTCACAAAGAGAATCTTAGGTTTCCTCAGAAATCAAGTAAATCGTCATCGCCGTCGTCGTCGTCGTCGTCGTCATTGTCGTCGTAATCATAATCGTCCTCATCCTCATCATCG